>NW_024400502.1:0-29207 GCF_905171765.1 Bufo bufo | reverse complement strand
ATTTAGCTTAACCACCTCCGGACCGCCTAACGCAGATTCGCGTTCTGGAGGTGGCAGCCCTGCGCAGAGTCACGCATATACGCGTCATCTCGCGCGAGCCGAGACTTCCTGTGAACTCGCACGCGCGCTCACAGGAACGGAAGGTAAGAGAGTTGATCTCCAGCCTGCCAGCGGCGATCGTTCGCTGGCAGGCTGGAGATGTGTTTTTTTTTAACCCCTAACAGGTATATTAGACGCTGTTTTGATAACAGCGTCTAATATACCTGCTACCTGGTCCTCTGGTGGTCCCCTTTGTTTGGATCGACCACCAGAGGACACAGGTAGCTCAGTAAAGTAGCGCCAAGCACCACTACACTACACTACACCCCCCCCCCGTCACTTATTAACCCCTTATTAGCCCCTGATCACCCCATATAGACTTCCTGATCACCCCCCTGTCATTGATTACACCCCTGTCATTGATCAACCCCCTGTAAAGCTCCATTCAGATGTCCGCATGATTTTTACGGATCCACTGATAGATGGATCGGATCCGCAAAACGCATACGGACGTCTGAATGAAGCCTTACAGGGGCGTGATCAATGACTGTGGTTATCACCCCATATAGACTCCCTGATCACCCCCCTGTCATTGATTACACCCCTGTCATTGATCAACCCCCTGTAAAGCTCCATTCAGATGTCCGCATGATTTTTACGGATCCACTGATAGATGGATCGGATCCGCAAAAACGTATACGGACGTCTGAATGAAGCCTTACAGGGGCGTGATCAATGACTGTGGTTATCACCCCATATAGACTCCCTGATCACCCCCCTGTCATTGATCAACCCCCTGTAAAGCTCCATTCAGATGTCCGCATGATTTTTACGGATCCACTGATAGATGGATCGGATCCGCAAAACGCATACGGACGTCTGAATGAAGCCTTACAGGGGCGTGATCAATGACTGTGGTTATCACCCCATATAGACTCCCTGATCACCCCCCTGTCATTGATCACCCCCCCCTGTCATTGATCACCCCCCTGTCATTGATCACCCCCCCTGTCATTGATCACCCCCCCTGTCATTGATCACCCCCCCTGTCATGCTGCATTCAGATGTCCGTATGATTTTTACGGATCCACGGATACATGGATCGGATCCGCAAAACACATACGGACATCTGAATGGAGCCTTACAGGGGGGTGATCAATGACAGGGGGGTGATCACCCCATATAGACTCTCTGATCACCCCCCTGTCATTGATCACCACCCCTGTCATTGATCACTCCCCCTGTCATTGATCACCCCCCTGTCATTGATCACCCTCTGTAAGGCTCCATTCAGACATTTTTTTGGCCCAAGTTAGCGGAATTTATTTATTTTTTTCTTACAAAGTCTCATATTCCACTAACTTGTGTCAAAAAATAAAATCTCACATGAACTCACCATCACCAATCTCACGACATTTATATTCCAGACTTCTTCTCACGCTTTAGGGCCCCTAGAATGCCAGGGCAGTATAAATACCCCACATGTGACCCCATTTCGGAAAGAAGACACCCCCAGGTATTCTGTGAGGGGCATATTGAGTCCATGAAAGATTGAAATTTTTGTCCCAAGTTAGCGGAACGGAAGACTTTGTGAGAAAAAAATAAAAAATATCAATTTCCGCTAACTTGTGCCAAAAAAAAAAAAATTCTATGAACTCGCCATGCCCCTCATTGAATACCTTGGGGTGTCTTCTTTCCAAAATGGGGTCACATGTGGGGTATTTATACTGCCCTGGCATTCTAGGGGCCCCAAAGCGTGAGAAGAAGTCTGGTATCCAAATGTCTAAAAATGCCCTCCTAAAAGGAATTTGGGCACCTTTGCGCATCTAGGCTGCAAAAAAGTGTCACACATCTGGTATCGCCGTACTCAGGAGAAGTTGGGGAATGTGTTTTGGGGTGTCATTTTACATATACCCATGCTGGGTGAGAGAAATATCTTGGTCAAATGCCAACTTTGTATAAAAAAATGGGAAAAGTTGTCTTTTGCCAAGATATTTCTCTCACCCAGCATGGGTATATGTAAAATGACACCCCAAAACACATTCCCCAACTTCTCCTGAATACGGCGATACCACATGTGTGACACTTTTTTGCAGCCTAGGTGGGCAAAGGGGCCCATATTCCAAAGAGCACCTTTAGGATTTCACAGGTCATTTACCTACTTACCACACATTAGGGCCCCTGGAAAATGCCAGGGCAGTATAACTACCCCACAAGTGACCCCATTTTGGAAAGAAGACACCCCAAGGTATTCCGTGAGGGGCATGGCGAGTTCCTAGAATTTTTTATTTTTTGTCACAAGTTAGTGGAAAATTATGATTTTTTTTTTTTTTTTTCATACAAAGTCTCATATTCAGAAAAAATGCACCAAACGGATATGCCACTGACTATACTGGCTAGTCATAAATGCAGATATTAAAAGCTGAGACTTTCGCCAATATATTCCTGTCAGGAAAATATCGGAGCCCATCATTGCACCACGTCACGGTCACTCAGCATGGCAAAGGGTCCTACCACTACGCTACCTATGGTGTGAACACGGTCTGAAGGCGATGTAATCCAGCTCGCAGCCAGGCTTCCACACAAACGCCTAGCAGGACAACTAGTGCAATGTGAACAAAGCCAAGACTGCAAGCCACGCCCATATCAGACCCTGTGATGGAGGTCACCAGGTGCAAAAGAGTGTTTGAATGCCAGGTAACGGCACATACACTACATATAGAACAAGACAAAAACACAGAAATATAGTGGCAATACTGGAGGAGCGGCTCAACCCCTAACACTGTAGCGTGTTTTACATTGGGGGAGCAGCCCCACCGCATGTGGACCGCAGCAAACGACTATCCCCAGCAAAAAATGCATACGGTGGAGGATGTCGGCGCGGTCCACATGCACCACAAGAGCATCCTACACAAAACGGAGCATTGTGCGGATGTAAATACAATCATAGAAATCACAGAAAAAATGCACCAAACGGATATGCCACTGACTATACTGGCTAGTCATAAATGCAGATATTAAAAGCTGGCGTTACCTGGCATTCAAACACTCTTTTGCACCTGGTGACCTCCATCACAGGGTCTGATATGGGCGTGGCTTGCAGTCTTGGCTTTGTTCACATTGCACTAGTTGTCCTGCTAGGCGTTTGTGTGGAAGCCTGGCTGCGAGCTGGATTACATCGCCTTCAGACCGTGTTCACACCATAGGTAGCGTAGTGGTAGGACCCTTTGCCATGCTGAGTGACCGTGACGTGGTGCAATGATGGGCTCCGATATTTTCCTGACAGGAATATATTGGCGAAAGTCTCAGCTTTTAATATCTGCATTTATTTACATCCGCACAATGCTCCGTTTTGTGTAGGATGCTCTTGTGGTGCATGTGGACCGCGCCGACATCCTCCACCGTATGCATTTTTTGCTGGGGATAGTCGTTTGCTGCGATCCACATGCGGTGGGGCTGCTCCCCCAATGTAAAACACGCTACAGTGCTAGGGGTTGAGCCGCTCCTCCAGTATTGCCACTATATTTCTGTGTTTTTGTCAAAGTCTCATATTCCACTAACTTGTGACAAAAAATAAAAACTTCCATGAACTCACTATGCCCATCAGCGAATACCTTGGGGTCTCTTCTTTCCAAAATGGGGTCACTTGTGGGGTAGTTATACTGCCCTGGCATTCTAGGGGCCCAAATGTGTGGTAAGGAGTTTGAAATCAAATTCTGTAAAAAATGACCAGTGAAATCCGAAAGGTGCTCTTTGGAATATGGGCCCCTTTGCCCACCTAGGCTGCAAAAAAGTGTCACACATCTGGTATCTCCGTACTCAGGAGAAGTTGGGGAATGTGTTTTGGGGTGTCATTTTACATATACCCATGCTGGGTGAGAGAAATATCTTGGCAAAAGACAACTTTTCCCATTTTTTTTATACAAAGTTGGCATTTGACCAAGATATTTATCTCACCCAGCATGGGTATATGTAAAAAGACACCCCAAAACACATTCCTCAACTTCTCCTGAATACAGAGATACCAGATGTGTGACACTTTTTTGCAGCCTAGGTGGGCAAAGGGGCCCACATTCCAAAGAGCACCTTTCGGATTTCACTGGTCATTTTTTACAGAATTTGATTTCAAACTCCTTACCACACATTTGGGCCCCTAGAATGCCAGGGCAGTATAACTACCCCACAAGTGACCCCATTTTGGAAAGAAGACACCCCAAGGTATTCCGTGAGGGGCATGGCGAGTTCCTAGAATTTTTTATTTTTTGTCACAAGTTAGTGGAAAATGATGATTTTTTTTTTTTTTTTTTCATACAAAGTCTCATATTCCACTAACTTGTGACAAAAAATAAAAAGTTCTATGAACTCACTATACCCATCAGCAAATACCTTGGGGTCTCTTCTTTCCAAAATGGGGTCACTTGTGGGGTAGTTATACTGCCCTGGCATTCTAGGGGCCCAAATGTGTGGTAAGGAGTTTGAAATCAAATTCTGTAAAAAATGACCAGTGAAATCCGAAAGGTGCTCTTTGGAATATGGGCCCCTTTGCCCACCTAGGCTGCAAAAAAGTGTCACACATCTGGTATCTCCATACTCAGGAGAAGTTGGGGAATGTGTTTTGGGGTGTCATTTTACATATACCCATGCTGGGTGAGAGAAATATCTTGGCAAAAGACAACTTTTCCCATTTTTTTATACAAAGTAGGCATTTGACCAAGATATTTATCTCACCCAGCATGGGTATATGTAAAAAGACACCCCAAAACACATTCCTCAACTTCTCCTGAATACAGAGATACCAGATGTGTGACACTTTTTTGCAGCCTAGGTGGGCAAAGGGGCCCATATTCCAAAGAGCACCTTTCGGATTTCACTGGTCATTTTTTACAGAATTTGATTTCAAACTCCTTACCACACATTTGGGCCCCTAGAATGCCAGGGCAGTATACCTACCCCACAAGTGACCCCATTTTGGAAAGAAGAGACCCCAAGGTATTTCGTGATGGGCATAGTGAGTTCATAGAACTTTTTATTTTTTGTCACAAGTTAGTGGAATATGAGACTTTGTAAGAAAAAAAAAAAAAAAATCATCATTTTCCGCTAACTTGTGACAAAAAATAAAAAGTTCTATGAACTCACTATGCCCATCAGCGAATACCTTAGGGTGTCTACTTTCCGAAATGGGGTCATTTGTGGGGTGTTTGTACTGTCTGGGCATTGTAGAACCTCAGGAAACATGACAGGTGCTCAGAAAGTCAGAGCTGCTTCAAAAAGCGGAAATTCACATTTTTGTACCATAGTTTGTAAACGCTATAACTTTTACCCAAACCATTTTTTTTTTACCCAAACATTTTTTTTTATCAAAGACATGTAGAACAATAAATTTAGAGCAAAATTTATATATGGATCTCGTTTTTTTTTGCAAAATTTTACAACTGAAAGTGAAAAATGTCATTTTTTTGCAAAAAAATCGTTAAATTTCGATTAATAACAAAAAAAGTAAAAATGTCAGCAGCAATGAAATACCACCAAATGAAAGCTCTATTAGTGAGAAGAAAAGGAGGTAAAATTCATTTGGGTGGTAAGTTGCATGACCGAGCAATAAACGGTGAAAGTAGTGTAGGTCAGAAGTGTAAAAAGTGGCCTGGTCTTTCAGGGTGTTTAAGCACTGGGGGCTGAGGTGGTTAAAAGGACTTTTGGGTCTCTGAAAAGTTTTTCTAATAAAAATCTTCCAATAACACTCCCTACACTCTGTCCCTTCCTATGCACAGCTCTCCCGAAGACTGAGCAATTTAGCGCAGGTTGCGCTACAAACATATATTGCTGCTGTCACACACAATAGTCCTTAAAAGGACTTTTGGGTCTCTGAAAAGTTTTTGTAATAATAATCTTCCAATAACACTCCCTACACTGTCTTTCCCTTCCTATGCTCAGCTCTTCCTGACTAAGGCCTCCTGCACACAAACGTGTGCTTAACGTTGCCGTATTGCGGACCACATTTGCGGATCCGCAATACACGGGTGCCGTTCTGTGGCCATTCCGCATCACAAAAGCGGACCCATTCACTTCAATGGGTCCGCAAATCCAGAGATGCAGAATGGTGTAGAACGGAAGCACGGAACGGAACCCTACAGGAGCATTACGGAATGCTTACGTGGGTTTTCGCCCCATATTTCCGTTCCACAAAAAGATAGAACATGTCCTATCTTTTTGCGGAACGGCCAGATTGTGGACCTATTAAAGTGAATGGATCCGCGATCCGCTGCGGCTGCCCCACGAACTGTGTTCGTGCATTGCGACTTGCATTTTGCGGGCCGCAGCACGACCACGGGGTGCACACGTTCGTGTGCAGGAGGCCGAACACGTGTCATCCGGTGCTTTATAGCACCCGATGGCTAGCGTTGGGCGCGAATATTCGAATAGCGAATATTAATCACGAATATCTGCACTTCGAGAATTCGCTAATATTTAGAATATAGTGATATATATTCGTAATTTCGAATATTCTAGATTTTTTTTTTTCATCAGTAACCTCCCTTCTTGCTTGTGGGCTAATGAGAAGGCTGCAATGTCTGAGCTTAGCAACATCCCTAGCAACCAATAGGAAAGTTTCCTACCCCTTACTATATAAGAACCTCCCCAGCAGCCCTTGTATGCAGTATTTTTTCAGAACTGACAGACAGCAGTGTTATTGCTGTGCTGTCTGCTTTCCTGTGTCATTACATTAGATAGTTAGCTTATATATGTAATACAGATTGTTAGTGGGAGATAGTCAGTGTAGGTTAGATAGGTTCTGCTGTCCATACATACATGCTACATACATAGTGCTGTATATATGCTACATACATACATAGTGCTGTGATGTCACAAGTTCACAACAATACTTAGTGCACCAATCACTAATAGGTAGTCAGACCTATAAAAATGTGAAGTTACCCGTATTGCGCCAAAATATTTGCATCATCAGTGCCGATTTCGCAATCGCAAATATATTGGAGCACTCTATCTGCATATAAAGCTATTGTAATGTTCTGCCGTGCCAACCATTTTCTCCAGTCTCACGAAACTTCTAGCAGCTTGAAAAATTTTGCTATAGGGACCCACGCCTGTATTTCGTGCGCATTACGCGAATATTACATTGCTGATTTTTCACGATCAAGAAAATAATCTCGAATTCGCGAATATATGACGAATATTCTACCAATTATTCGTGAAATATTGTGAATTTGAATATTGTCCCTGACGCTCATCACTACCGATGACGCATTCCAGCCAATCACTGTAATGCCAGTAGCCAACATAGTAACATAACATAGCATATAAGGCCAAAAAAAATACATTTGTCCATCCAGTTCAGCCTGTTATCCTGCAAGTTGATCCAGAGGAAGGCAAAAAAAACAAAAAACTGTGAGGTAGAAGCCAATTTTTCCCACTTAAAGGATAACTGTCATTTATTTTTATTTTTTTTGGAGTATTGGATTGTGGTGATTAATATCTCCTTGGTGGCCCTATTTAAACTTTTCACCGTGTATTCAATTACCCCATAATTCAACAGTTTAGTTCCCTCTACTGCCTACTTTTACCTCTGCTTAAAATCAGGTTGCTATGCAGGGTCCGTCTATGTGTTGAAGTCCTCTGTGTTGAAGGACGGAGGACGCAGAAGCAGCAGCCTGCAAGGTCAGATTACTGACAGCCAGGGACTGTAGGTAAATGATTAAAGAAAGGTCCTCCCCAACCGCTGATAACAGTGCCTGGGCTGTGTGCACTTCTCCCTGTCCCTGCGCTTGGCAGACGCTCCCTCACTCAGCAGAGCTGGAGAATGCAGAGTTGAAGCAGTGCACAACAGGGAAGGGAGATCTGCCATCTGCTCAGTGTATAAATGAAAGCAACATGTGGTAAGAGGACCCCTTTGTGCTGCAGGAGATTAACCCTTTAGGGGGGAGGGCTCTGGTTACTGACACTTTTGGGGGACTATTGTTACTAGTGAGGGCAGGCGGGATTAGCCTCAGCGGGAGGGCAGTGGCGGCCATCTTAACTGAATAGTGAAATTACATTTTTATGCAGACCGGTTGCTAAGGGCTGAATCTTATTAAATATGGGGTAAGTCAGTCTAATAGTAACTGATTCTGGAATATCATGTTATTAGCAACTACATATATGAAAATTGAAATTAGGGTCTAAATGTGACAGTTATCCTTTAAGGGGGAAAAAATTCCTTCCCGATTCCAATCAGGCAATCAGAATAACTCCCTGGATCAACGACCCCTCTCTAGTAGCTATAACCTGTAATATTATTACAGTCCAGAAATACATCCAGGCCCCTCTTGAATTCCTTTATTGTACTCACCATCACCACCTCCTCAGGCAGAGAGTTCCATAGTCTCACTGCTCTTACAGTAAAGAATCCTTTTCTATGTTTGTGTACAAACCTTCTTTCCTCCAGACGCAGAGGGTGTCCCCTTGTCAGTTGTTCTTGTTCTGATCAATGGTCAGGTAGGTTGATACACTGCTCCAAATTAGATAGATAGATACGTGCATGCATGGCGAGAGAAATAACACTGACACTCTAGATAAGGTCAAAGCATAAGTGTTAAGGCTAGCTGCAGGCTAGCCTGGATTTGTGGGAGGGGCCGGTACCTGTCTTAAGCGGCCCGGCTTACTCAGGCAGCACGTCGGCATTTCGGACGTCTGCTACTTCCGGCTGTGACGTCATCATCAAGCGTCCTGCACGAGTCGGAGCTCAGAGACGCCGGGTGGTGCCTTTTCCTTTCAGCCTGCAAGCTGCCACAAATCATTTTCGGATCGCTGGTTTGTTCAGGGAGTGTGGGAACGTGAGGGAGGGTAGGAGGGTGTGAGGCAAGGGGGAAGTGTGTGGGAGGATCGCTTCTCCTCATTGTGATCAGGCACATGCGGTTCGAGACTTGGCACCAGGGGGCAGCATTGCTACATGTTTAAGCTCATTGCCTGCTCAGCACCTGCAGCACATTCTGAATTTCTAAGTTCACACATGGGGCTGCGAGTCACCTGGGCACAGCATGACTAAGCTCTGGTAACTGGGTCCTGGTGCCATTACCTGTGTTGGTTGCTTGCAAGGTTCTCTGGTTGTGCACATGTTTGACACTTATGACATACACTACATACATACCTTAAACACGTAGTTCCACACATCAGGCAGCTTTGACGAAAAAAAAAAAAAAAATGGGGGGGAAGGGGTTTAAATAAAAAAAAAAAAAAAAAAAAAAAGGGATTGTTTGAAAAAATAAATAAAATAAAAAAATAAGTGGAAACCTTTTTCCACCAAGCTTCATGCATACACCACTAGCATAGGTACATTCGCTAGTACAGCCACACTCTCGCACGACAGACAGATACACCCCGTATCATCTCGTAGACTAGTGTCATACGTCATACGGTCTGTTTTCCACAAATCCTATACTTACATACATCACCTACCACGTCTGTAGGTTCGTTAGCCCGCAGTGTTCGTTTTTAATTAATCTGCCACGTCACAGATTCAGACAAACTCGGGCTCGCTTCCTACGTCAGTGGAAACGACTATCATACTCCCTGTCAGCCTCGCCGGCTTCTCGTTTATTCGTTTCACGCTGCTGGGGGGAAAAGAGGGGGGGGGGGGTTAGAGTCTGTCACCTTGTCTGCCGGCTTACGGGCAGCAGGTCGTAGGGTTAACAGGTTGTTGTTTTTTTTTTCTCTTTTTCTTTCTTCGTTTTTTTGGTTTTTGTTGTGTTGTTTTCAGTGGTCATGTCTCAGCATTCAGATATTGAGGAGTTTGTGTCCTTGCCTCCGTCTCCAAGAGGGTCCGAACACAGTAGCACTCCATCTCTCAGGTCTTGGACAGTGCCTAAACTGACGGCCGAACTTCTCAGGAGAGGCATTCCGTTCGCGGCTACAGCCAGAAAGGCGGAACTGTTTAGACTTCTTTTCCCCGCTACACCACAGGCCAGGCCTGCTGCTACCAGTGACAACACCACCATCAACAACTCGTTGGTGCAGATACACACTTACGAGTTCCATCCAGGATTTACAAGCCCGGATGGAGGTGATGGAGCAGCGTCGCGACCCCCCCCTAGCAGTTGGGCCAGCCGGTGGCGCGGCACCTCCGGCTGTGGTGGCAGGTACTGTGCCTACTCTACTATCGACAGCTAACCTGTCACAGGGCGGGGGAGTACCTTCAGTGGCGCCAGTATATTTAGTCAGGCCTAGCATAAAAAAGGACATCTTGGAGGGCAAGGATGTCAACCTGGCATCCTTGTTAATAACGTCCCATGACGTAACAGAAAATAAGTCCTTCGGCTGTAGCGAGTTGTCGGTGGTACTTAAGACCAAGGACCCCAGGCTCAGTCGCAAACTGACACTGGCCGAATTCGTCCTGGCCTTCAGCCTGTTCAGAGACGTGTTGTGTTCTGCCAGCCCTAACAGAAGAGAAGAGCTGGACATTTACCTCTACAGGGTGGTAGATTTGGCGCACAAGTACGGGGGTTCGGCATTCTATGATTATCATAGGTCCTTCTCGGCCAAAGCGGCAGCCATTTGGGCCCAGTTCCAGGTAGTCACAGACTGGAGCAATATTGACATGGAACTATTTTGTAGGCACTTCGCCAGTTTGAAGTCCCCGGTGTGCGCCACATGTCAGTCTCCTGCTCATACTACCGCTTGGTGCCCATTGGCTGACCTCACAGCTGCTCCCAGTACCTCCAGAGGTGGGATCAACCCGGGTCCTAGTCAGCAGTCAACCCAGTTTGACAAGCTGGGGAGACCCATTCAATATTTAGGGAAAGCCCAGCTCTGCAATAACTTTAACTATGCCATCTGCAATTTCAGCCAGTGCAGGCTACTGCATGTCTGTGCCACGTGTTTCAGGGCACATCCGGTCACGGTCTGCACCTTGAAGCCGGCATGACTGAGCCGGGTGAATGTGGAGTTACTAGACCAGCTGCTGCGGCTTCATCCGGTTCAGCCGTTCCGCGCATTCCTGGTGGAAGGGTTTTCACGGGGGTTCCACACTGGGCTCATCACCTTGCCACAGCAGACTCATGAATGCCCCAACCTACAGTCTGCTTCCAAACATGCTGGTCTGGTGGATCTACTGTTGGCAAGTGAGCTGGACAAGGGCTTCGTCATAGGTCCTTTCCAGTTCCCTCCTTTTTGCACATGGAGGGTGAGCCCGGTGGGGGTGGTGCAGGGAAAATATTCTAATAAATTTTGTTTGATTTATGATTTGTCTGCTCCACATTCTTCCCACGTCCCAAGTCTTAACTCGTTGATTCCGTCTGAGGAATTTTTTTTGAAGTATACTTCCGTGGACCAGGCTATCCAGGTCATTCTCCAGACAGGCAAGGGTGCTTGGCTGTCCAAAGCAGATGTCTCTGATGCGTTCAAATTGCTGCCCATTAGCCCATCTCTCTGGCAGTGGCATGGCATCAAATGGAGAGAGGCATATTATTTCGCCACCAAGTTGATGTTTGGTTCCAAGAGCAGCCCCAGTCTGTTTGACAAGTTAGCGCAGGCACTGGAATGGATTTTGTTGGAAGTACGGGGTTGCCAGAATGTCATTCATTACCTGGATGATTTTCTGTTGATCGAAGGACCCTCACAGGCGCCTGTTGACTTGCAAGTTCTCTTGCAAGTTTTCAAGGAGTTAAACATTCCGGTGGCTGACCACAAAACAGAAGGGCCTGCGCAAATTATCACGTTCTTAGGGATCTCCCTGAATTCACGCGACATGTCAGCCAGTCTGCCACAAGACAAACTCGACAGAATCAAGTCAGGTGTCCGTTCCTTGCTCATGTCTCAGGTTTGCACCAAGAGAGAATTGCAGTCTCTGTTGGGCATGTTAAACTTTGCCATGAGGATCATTCCTCAGGGTAGATCATTAATTTCAAGATTGTTAGTCTTACTGCAACAAACCAGTGATTTGGACGCATCAGTGCATCTTAAAGCCAACGCCCGGGCAGATCTGTTCATGTGGGACAGATTTCTCAGTGGGTGGAATGGCATTTCCATGTTTATTCCGAGGGCCACTTCTGATTCTCCACACGTATTTTCAGACGCGGCTGCCTCGGTAGGTTTCGCTGCCATTTTTGGCTCACATTGGTTCGCCGGCTCATGGCCCACGCAGGTACTACAGATGCCGGGGTTTTCTCAGATGTCTGCATTGTTTGAGATCTATCCTATCGTAGCAGCTGCTATAGTTTGGGGGCATAGGTGGTCGGGTCACACAGTGGTTTTCCACACTGACAACATGGCGACTGCAGAGATCATCAACAAGGGTAGATCCAAATCTTTATTCATTATGTCTTTCATGCATAGATTGACCTGGATAGCTCTGGAACAGGGGTTTCATTTTCATGCCCTGTTTTTGGACAGGGTGAGCAATGTTGCAGCTGATGCTTTATCTCGTTTTGATTTTTCACGCTTTTTCTTACAGAACCCAGAAGCAGACTCAGTGGGCACCCCGGTACCGGACTGGCGGCTGCTGGTCTTGGATTAGACTCTCTGATGGTGGTCGCCAGTTCACTCATTACGAAGTCTTTGTCGGCCAGTACGTTGAGGTCATACCACCGAGCCTGGGTGGTTTTCTCAAACTTTCAGTTGGCATATCCTAGGGGTGACACTGGTCAGGTCAAGTATATGGTGGCCTTTGTGTCGTATTGTCATTCGGTATTGGCTCTATCCTACAATACGATTAGGCTATATTTGGCAGGGGTGCAGCATTTTTTGGCACTTCAAGAGCCGGACAGACCTTCTATATTTTCGGCTCACCCAATCAAGGCCGTCCTCAGAGGCATTCAGAAAAGTCAGGTCACGGTCAAGTCGGTCCGTCGACCTATTACGGGGGACACATTTCGCAGTCTGTCGGAAGTTCTCGCATTGTCACCATTCGGAGTCCTTCCCAGCCTGGTGATCAAAGCAGCAATGTACTTAGCATTTTACGGGTTTTTGAGACCAGGTGAAGTGACACAGGCTAGATAAGGGGCGGTGGCTCTCCGCAAGGGAGATTTAGTCAGGGTGGGCAGTAACTTTCATTTGCAGTTGCCTCACAAAAAAACCAGGCAGGTAGGTCCCGGCCACTTAGTAAAGTTCTTCCAGACCACAAAGCATGGTGTCCAGTGACAGTCTTGGACAACCTCTTGCTGGCCCTTAGTCTTCACAGCCCCACCGACCCGTTACTCCCATTTCCTGTTGGTCCACTGACATCTAGCCAGTTCATCAAGCATATCCGCATCCTGTTGACCAATGTAGGGTTAGATCCGGCGCAATTCTCGGGGCATTCTTTCCGCATCAGGGCAGTATCTGCAGCGTCCAAGCACGGGGTCCCAGTGAACATCATCAAACACTTGGGGCGCTGTCGTTCGGGGTGCTTTGTCCGGTATATCCCAAGCATTCAGTACGTTGGCAGAATAACACGTCAGGTCAATCCTTCCCTCACTGGTTGATTTTTGCCCCCTTTTTTCAGGCATACCGACCTGGTGAGGCCAAGGCACACCTCAGGCCAATTAGGTAGGGGGGTGGTGGTTGGGCAACTCCTACTCGTATAGGTTCTGACCACAAGTGTTAAGGCTAGCTGCAGGCTAGCCTGGATTTGTGGGAGGGGCCGGTACCTGTCTTAAGCGGTCCGGCTCACTCAGGCAGCACGTCGGCATTTCGGACATCCCCTGCCCACTTATTCCCACTCTTCATTCAGTCATTCAATCATCACAATCAGAGTATGCCCCCTTTTTTCAGGCATACCGACCTGGTGAGGCCAAGGCACACCTCAGGCCAATTAGGTAGGGGGGTGGTGGTTGGGAAACTCCTACTCGTATAGGTTCTGACCACAACTCTAATTTATTAGGTGGGGGCTTCACATTATATATCCTCCATATTAGTGGGATGAGTGGGCTCACATGATTGGTCTTTTAGCAAGAAGAAATGTAAACAGGAAATAAGTTTAAGGCATATGTATGATAGACTCAGAGGAATTCCTGACAGTTTCAAGTCTTTGCTGCAAATAGTTTCAATCATAGAATGTATACCGGGGGTTGTCTCTTGGACAGACACCATTTTGTTAGTGACAAGCAAGTGTTCATTATATTCCATAACAGTTTCCCCTTGGATTCTTAATTGTAGAACTTTCCCTGCCTAGTGAACCCCTGGCAATACCATTCGCAATCCTCTTCACCCACAGTGGCGACAACCTACCCCTTTTGGGTAGACCCGGTTAATCAGACTTATGATAGTACCCTGGGATTCATCTTTCCCTATCTCGGTAAGACATCGTAATTGGTGGGGGAACTTGTGTTGAATTCTTTGGTTTCCATTTCTTCTTCACCATATAGCAGCATGATGGGCTGTTCAGTAGTTGAAATCACAATTTTTTCACATATTTTTCGGACACAGGGTACAATGCAACATAACACTACTGACATTAATACTAGCATCAAGACTATCCCCATACCTATCTGGGTGAGGAAGGATTTCCAATTTTTGAACCATCCAAAGTACTCATCCCATGGGTCTGTTATCCCTGAGTTGCGTTTTAATTCCTCTGAGAGGTTAGTAAGCTTGTTTATTGCTTCAGTTACCTTCCCTTTGGGGCCAGTGTTATCTGGGATGTAGGTGCAGAAAGTTTCCCCAATCATTTTACAAACTCCCCCAGTCTCAGCTAGGATCATATCTAGGGCCATCCTGTTCTGAAAGGCCACAGCAGAAGTAGCCTCTAACTGTTCTGCAATTCCTTTTAGGGCATCACAGGTGTAGTTTACAAATCTTTGCTGATTATAATATATGTAGTTTATCCAGTCGACGTTCTTGTTGATTGTCACTATTGGGAGTATGGATTCAAATCCAGCTGCCACCTGATCTCTGGCCTTAAAGGGATTCTGTCATGACATTTTAGGCCTATAACCTAAACATATGGCCAGGTCCGTACTAATAACCTACATCCGAAACTGTCCTTATTAAATCTGCCTGTGGCTCTATTAGCACATAAAACAGGTTTTTATAACCTGTCATTCAGCTACCTAAGGTGCCCAAGGGGACGTCGCTTCATACAGTGTGCCCGGCTGCACCCATCTCCGTCTGGTGCCCAGCGCCGCCTTCACCAGTTGAAATCGTTGCCTTCCTCACCTCAGTGCCGCCTGCGTAATCGTCCGGTCCCTCAGGTTATGCCTAGTGCGCACGCGCGGGATGTCATGACAGAATCCCTTTAAACTCGTTGGGGACCCCCATTGGGACTCCTATTTAGTGATGTCGCAAACATAAAATTTTCCGTTCGCGGACGCCGAACGCGAATTTCTGCAAGTGTTCGCGAACCGCCATAGACTTCAATAGGCAGGCGAATTTTAAAACCCACAGGGACTCTTTCTAGCCACAGTAGTGATGGAAAAGTTGTTTCAAGGGGACTAACACCTGGACTGTGGCATGCCGGAGGGGGATCTATGGCAAAACTCCCATGGAAAATTATGTAGTTGACGCAGAGTTGGATTTTAATCCATAAAGGGCATAAATCACCTAACAATCCAATTTCTTTTTGAACAACGTGGTTTAAAACATCCAGTGTGTGTATACGATCAGGTATGATGTTGTATCGATCAGGTAGTGTAAGGGTTACGCCCGCTTCACAGACATTGACAGACCAAACTCCCCTTTTAATGCACCGCAAACAGTCGATTTGCCCAACCGCAAACTCCCCATTTGTTCAAGGTTGGATACCAAGCTAGCCATGTCCCGTTGATGTCATTGAAGGTTTCTTCCTCCACCCAGCCACGTACAATACCAAGGGTCCCGGAAAAGTGAATTGAATAGATTTTTCGAACGGGGAGATGGTTAAAAAAACGCCGGCTCCCCCCCCCCCTTTGTTTGAATCCACGGTCACTGCGTCTGTGCCGTGCAATTTACTGTCCCACCCGATATGAGTGGTATTTTCTGTAGTTCTCTCTTCTCATCAGTTTAATCCCTGTTACGTCCCCAATCTGGGGTCCATTTATTAAATAGATTTTTCGAACAGGGAGATGGTTAAAAAAATGCTGGCTCCCTCCCCTTTGTTTGAATCCACGCCACGGTCACGGCGTCTGCGCCGTGCAATTTACTGCCTCACCCGATATGAGTGGTATTTTCTGTAGTTCTCTTCTCATCAGTTTAATCCCTGTTACGTCCCCAATCTGGGGTCCATTTATTAAATTGATTTTTCGAACGGGGAGATGGTTAAAAAAATGCTGGCTCCCTCCCCTTTGTTTGAATCCACGCCACGGTCACTGCGTCTGCGCCGTGCAATTTACTGCCCCACCCGATATGAGTGGTATTTTCTGTAGTTCTCTCTTCTCATCAGTTTAATCCCTGTTACGTCCCATATCAGGGTGGGATTGCCTTTTGTGAAAAAAAAAATTAGGCCGGGTACCTTCGACTGCCTTCACAGTGACAGACCAAACTCTGATACACCAAAATGAATTGATTTTAGGAACCGGGAGATGGAAAAAGCAGCTTGGTCGGTCCTCTTACTCCCAAGTTGGGGCACTGCGCGTGCACGGAGCAATGTGCTGTGACACCCTATATAAGTGGTGTCTTAACTAGTACTATTCCTATCAGTTTAATCCCTGTTACGTCCCCTATCCGGGGACGTGTATCAAATTGATTAACCATTGTCGAATTAACGAACCATTACGACATCCTGGAATAATTTAGTTCTGAGCTTTGTACTTGCTTTGTATTGGAATTGATGGGGATTTTTTAAATTGTCTGTATTATTTCTAATAAACCATTAAGAGACTTTATTATGATTTTTTTATTTGATGTATTAAAAACCCACCCATACAACTTAACCACCTCAGCCCCCTTAGCTTAAACACCCTTAATGACCAGGCCACTTTTTACACTTCTGCACTACACTACTTTCACCATTTATTGCTCGGTCATGAAACTTACCACCCAAATGAATTTTACCTCCTTTTCTTCTCACTAATAGAGCTTTCATTTGGTGGTATTTTATTGCTGCTGACATTTTTACTTTTTTTGTTATTAATCGAAATTTAACGATTTTTTTGCAAAAAAATGAAATTTTTCACTTTCAGTTGTAAAATTTTGCAAAAAAAACGACATCCATATATAATTTTTTCTCTAAATTTATTGTTCTACATGTCTTTGATAAAAAAAAAATGTTTGGGTAAAAAAAAAAATGGTTTGGGTAAAATTCCAGGGCAGTATAAATACCCCACATGTGACCCCATTTTGGAAAGAAGACACCCCAAGGTATTCAATGAGGGGCATGGCGAGTTCATCGAATTTTTTTTTTTTTGCCACAAGTTAGCGGAACTTGATTATTTTTTTTGTTTTTTCTCAGAAAGTCTCCCTTTCCGCTAACTTGGGACAAAAATTCCAATCTTTCATGGACTCAATATGCCCCTCAGTGAATACCTTGGGGTGTCTTCTTTCCAAAATGGGGTCATTTGCGGGGTGTTTGTACTGCCCTGGCATTTGAGGGTCTCCGCAATCATTACATGTATGGCCAGCATTAGGAGTTTCTGCTACAGTTGCAAGAAAAAGTATGTGAACCCTTTGGAATGATATAGATTTCTGCACAAATTGGTCATAAAATGTGATCTGATCTTCATCTAAGTCACAACAATAGACAATCACAGTCTGCTTAAACTAATAACACACAAAGAATTAAATGTTACCATGTTTTTATTGCACACACCATGTAAACATTCACAGTGCAGGTGGAAAAAGTATGTGAACCCCTAGACTAATGACATCTCCAAGAGCTAATTGGAGTGAGGTGTCAGCCAACTGGAGTCCAATCAATGAGATGAGATTGGAGGTGTTGGTTACAGCTGCCCTGCCCTATAAAAACACACACACCAGTTCTGGGTTTGCTTTTTACAAGAAGCATTGCCTGATGTGAATGATGCTTCGCACAAAAGAGCTCTCAGAAGACCTACGATTAAGAATTGTTGACTTGCATAAAGCTGGAAAGGGTTATAAAAGTATCTCCAAAAGCCTTGCTGTTCATCAGTCCACGGTAAGACAAATTGTCTATAAATGAAGAAAGTTCAGCACTGCTGCTACTCTCCCTAGGAGTGGCCGTCCTGTAAAGATGACTGCAAGAGCACAGCGCAGACTGCTCAATGAGGTGAAGAAGAATCCTAGAGTGTCAGCTAAAGACTTACAAAAGTCTCTGGAATATGATAACATCCCTGTTAGCAAATCTACGATACGTAAAACACTAAACAAGAATGGATTTCATGGGAGGATACCACGGAGGAAGCCACTGCTGTCCAAAAAAAACATTGCTGCAGGTTTACAGTTTGCACAAGAGCACCTGGATGTTCCACAGCAGTACTGGCAAAATATTCTGTGGACAGATGAAACTAAAGTTGAGTTGTTTGGAAGAAACACACAACACTATGTGTGGAGAAAAAGAGGCACAGCACACCAACATCAAAACCTCATCCCAACTGTGAAGTATGGCGGTGGGGGCATCATGGTTTGGGGCTGTTTTGCTGCGTCAGGGCCTGGACGGATTGCTATCATCAAAGAAAAAATGAATTCCCAAGTTTATCAAGACATTTTGCAGGAGAACTTAAGGCCATCTGTCCACCCGCTGAAACTCAACAGAAGATGGGTGTTGCAACAGGACAACGACCCAAAGCATAGAAGTAAATCCACAACGGAATGGCTTAAACAGAAGAAAATCCGCCATCTGGAGTGGCCCAGTCAGAGTCCTGACCTCAACCCGATTGAGATGCTGTGGCATGACCTCAAGAAAGCGATTCACACCAGACATCCCAAGAATATTGCTGAACTGAAACAGTTCTGTAAAGAGGAATGGTCAAGAATTACTCCTGACCATTGTGCACGTCTGATCTGCAACTACAGTAAACGTTTGGTTGAAGTTATTGCTGCCAAACGAGGTTCAACCAGTTATTAAATCCAAGGATTCACATACTTTTTCCAACTGCACTGTGAATGTTTACATGGTGTGTTCAATAAAAACATGGTAACATTTAATTCTTTGTGTGTCATTAGTTTAAGCAGACTGTGATTGTCTATTGTTGTCACTTAGATGAAGATCAAATCACATTTTATGACCAATTTGTGCAGAAATCCATATCATTCCAAAGGGTTCACATACTTTTTCCTGCAACTGTATTCTCCTTATATTGAGCATACGGGTAATGAGATATTTTTTTTCCGTTCAGCCTCTGGGCTGAAAGAAAAAATGAACGCCGCAAATTTCTTCATTCGCATTGATCAATGTGGATGAAAAAATCTCTGCCCAAAAAAAAAAAAGGAGGGGAAAGGCGTCTGCCAGGACATAGGAGCTCCGCCCAACATCCATACCCACTTAGCCCATATGCCCTGGCAAACCAGATTTCTCCATTCACATCAATCGATGTGAATGAATAAAATCATTGCTGGGATTTTTATTTATTTTTTTATATACAAAGTGTTTGCCAAAGCATATGAACACCGCCGCCTCCTCAGCTCATATGCCTCGGCAAACGTATCTTTTACTGCAGAGGAGAAATCTCGTCTTGCAGAGCCGCATACACCGACTTTTGTGTAATCTGACAGCAGCGCAATGCTTCTGTCAGAATGCACATCAGTGCTGCAGCTAGTCGATCGGTTGGTCCACCTGGAAGGTAAAAAAAAACAAAACAAAAAAGAAAAAACCAGGCCGCAACGCAATAAATTTATTAACTTTATAATAAAATTTGAACGGAACATATAAACTTTATTTAACTTTTTGAACTGAACGTTAACTTTTTTGCTTACCGGTGATTTTTATTTATTTATTTTTTTACCTTTATAGGACAAACCTCTCCTTCCCCATGGGACAATGTGCAAAGCGCAAATCGCCCAAAGATGTGGCGAAGTACATTATGCACTTTATCCCAGGTGAAAGGAGAGGTTTGCAGCAGCTGTGAGTGAAAGGGCCCTAATAGTCCTGTGTGCCTGTCCTGTGAGATGCAATCCCTATGCTAAGTGTACCTGTGTGTGGTACTTCAAACACACTCTCCAAAGCATAGGGCAGGGTGGTCAGGGCAGTCAGGACAGAAATAGCGGGTGTCACGCCTTATTCCACTCCTGCTACAGACACAACATTTTTTTCGGGGTGGCGGTCGGTTTGAGGTACCAGCAACGACACTGGGGAAATTTCGCTCTTGTAGACGGCTCACTACACTGGTTGGGGCCACGGAACCTCCTGGATACAGGAGGTTCGCGATGATCTCTTCCTGAAATTTGAGGAAGGATCCTGTTCTCCCAGCCTTACTGTAGAGAACAAAACTATTATATGCAGCCAATTTAATCAAATATACAGACACCTTCTTATACCAGCGTCTGGTGCGTCGGGAAACTAAATAGGGAGCTAACATCTGGTCATTGAAGTCCACCCCTCCCATGAGCGCATTATAGTCGTGGACACAGAGGGGCTTTTCAATGACACTGGTTGCCCGTTCAATTTGGATTGTCGTGTCTGCGTGAATGGAGGAGAGCATGTAAATGTCACGCTTGTCTCTCCATTTCACCGCGAGCAGTTCTTCGTTACACAAGGCAGCCCTCTTCCCCCCTTGCAAGACGGGTGGTAACAAGCCGTTGGGGGAAGCCCCGGCGACTAGGTCGCGCGGTGCCACAGCAGCCAATCTGTTCTAGGAACAAATGCCTGAAGAGGGGCACACTTGTGTAAAAATTGTCCACATAAAGATGGTACCCCTTGCCAAATAAGGGTGACACCAAGTCCCAGACTGTCTTCCCACTGCTCCCCAGGTAGTCGGGGCAACCGACCAGCTCCAGGGTCTGATCTTTTCCCTCATAGATCCGAAATTTGTGGGTATAGCCTGTGGCCCTTTCACAGAGCTTATACAATTTGACCCCATACCGGGCGCGCTTGCTTGGGATGTATTGTTTGAAGCCAAGGTGCCCGGTAAAATGTATAAGGGACTCGTCTACGCAGATGTTTTGCTCAGGGGTATACAAATCTGCAAATTTCTGGTTGAAGTGGTCTATGAGGGGCCGAATTTTGTGGAGCCGGTCAAAAGCTGGGTGGCATCTGGGACGGGAGGTGGTGTTGTCGCTAAAGTGCAGGAAACGCAGGATGGTCTCAAAACGTGTCCTGGACATAGCAGCAGAGAACATGGGCATGTGATGAATTGGGTTCGTGGACCAATATGACCGCAATTCATGCTTTTTGGTTAGACCCATGTTCAGGAGAAGGCCCAGAAAATTTTTACATTCGGAAACTTGGACTGGTTTCCACCGGAAAGACTGGGCATAAGAGCTTCCCGGGTTGGCGGCTATAAATTGAGTGGCATACCGATTTGTTTCTGCCACGACTAAGTCCAAGAGCTCCGCAGTCAAGAACAGCTCAAAAAATCCCAGGGCCGAACCGATCTGAGCTGTCTCAACCCGAACTCCAGACTGGGCGGTGAAAGGGGGAACTACAGGTGTGGCTGAAGTTGGGGACTGCCAATCAGGGTTTGCCAGCACCTCAGGGACTCTAGGGGCTCTACGGGCCTGTCTGTGCGGTGGCTGCGACGGGGTAACTATTGCACGTGCCACCGTACCAGCTTCAACTGCCCTTCTGGTGCTCGCCACTTCACCATGTTGTACGGCAGTGTTGGTACTAGGTCCAGGATGGGCTGCGCTGCTGGTGTATGCCTCACCACATAATCCGCCAGCGCCAGCCCCACTCTGCTGCCCTTGAAACGGATCCTGCGCAACCTGTGGTCTAGCAACAAGGGGCCGGGTACACCTGGTGCTATAAGGGACCTCAACCTCCTCGTCCGAACTTTGGGTCAGACTGCCACTGCTTTCTACAGGTTCATATTCTGACCCGCTAGATTAGTCAGATGAGGGTTCCCATTCCTCATCCGACTTGGTCAGAAGCCTGTAGGCCTCTTCAGAAGAATACCCCCTTGTTTGACATTTGGACTACTAAATTTAGGGGTATTCCCTGAGACTACCCAAGAAAAAAAGCAAGCCTGTCTTACAAATGGGAGGCTAGCGAAGTTTCGGAGGCCGCTGCGATTGATAAAAAATATCAAAACTGATTTTTTTTTATTGCCGCAGCGCTTGTAAAGTGATTGTGCAGTGATCAAAAAACAAAAAAATTTTTGTTACTGCGGTGGGGCGGGCGTGGGTAAACGCACGTGTGGGCGACCGATCAGGCCTGATCGGGCAAACACCGCGTTTTGGGTGGAGGGCGAGCTAAGGTGACACTAATACTATTATAGATCTGACTGTGATCAGTTTTGATCACTTACAGATACTATAAAAGTACAAATGCTGATTAGTGATACGCTAATCAGCGAATAAGTGACTGCGGTGCGGTGGGCTGGGCGCTAAACGATCGCTAACTACCTAACCAAGGGGCCTAAACTATACTAAAACTATAAGTCAATACCAGGGGAAAAAAAAAAGTAACAGTTTACACTGATCACTTTTTTACCTTTCACTAGGTGATTGACAAGGGCGATCAAGGGGTGATCAAGGGGTTAATTGGGGTGATGGAGGGTGATCTGGGGGAAGTGTGGTGTTGGTGGGTACTCACAGTGATGTGTGCTCCTCTGCTGGAACCAACCGACGAAAAGGACCAGCAGAGGAGCACAGAAGCTATTTAACACATTATATTTGTGGTCAGGGCGACGGCCCTTGAACGTACTATACGGAGCTTACCGAAGGCTGGTTAATGCCGGGAGCCCGGAGCGAGGGTAGGCCTAAAAGGGGGCCTACCCCAATAGAACTGCAGAGAAAAAGGGACGGGAGGGAGGGGTAACTGGCTGCACGTCCAGTCTGTAACTCCCGCCAAGGTTTATGAGGGCAGAGGGGGCGTGGCCTCTGCCCCTCCCACAAATACAGGCTGCCCGGCAGCCTTAACACTTGTGGTCAGGGCAACGGCCCTTGAACGTACTATACGGAGCTTACCGAAGGCTGGTTAATGCCGGGAGCCCGGAGCGAGGGTAGGCCTAAAAGGGGCCAAAAATGGAGACATAATCATACTGTTAAACACTTTATTGTAGCATTACAGGGCAAGTGAACAGAATGCATCACGAATCTCAGATTGAGGGTTTGGTACATATCTGGAGAAACAAGACAATCTCCACCGCCCCATACTCCTGATGACATGCGGTGGTATTTTGTGCCTAGAAGCGGCTGAGGCCGCCCCAATGCGAAAGGAGTGGCCCGAGATGGCCTTGGGATCCTGACCCAATCCTGCAACCAAGGAGCGGACATGGGACATGAACTGAGACGTGGACAATGGACCCCCCTTAAAGGGAAGTAGAGGACTATCGGGGGCAGCCGCCTGCAGCCCTGCAGACAACTGCTGCAGCGCATTGACCGGGCACCAGTCGTTGTGCGAGGGGTAAAACCTCACTAGCGTAGGAGGTCCTGTTTGAGCGGTCTTGGTAGACAGGATGCTCAGGATAAACTGGTCGTGATGCCAGGTCAAGTGCTGCTTCTGGAGATGATGGTTGTTCCGGACGGCAGTGGTAAATTCCCCCGGCCGGAGGAACCCGTAAAACCCCAGGTATAGGGCAGCTTTAATGACTGTGCTAACCAAAGGCCCAAAAGGATTACCATCCAGAGCCAAGGACAACTGCCTGAACAAGGAGCCGGACATGGGTTGACGGACCACTGGCCTACTAGTACCGGCTTTCTCAATGCCCCGGAGCGTGGCCTTGATGGCCTGTGATGTGAAAAAAGATACTCGGGCAGGGTTGTTCAACGTGAATTGATGCTGAATTCCTGCCAAGTAAAGGCGGATGGTGTTGTGTGCGAGACTGAGGTTGGCATGACAATGCGCGATAAATGCCATCATGAATGACACGTCATCCACGTTGCCTTGTGGATGATTCTTTACAAACTCCTTATAAAGGTTCCAGCCCGTGCGATAATTTCTGACAGTGTTTTCAGAAAGGCTCTGGTGCAAGAGATCTTTAGCTGTCCCGATCAAAGCCATTAATCCCACACCAGGTCGCTGTAAGCTGGAATGCCCGCCCCGGTTGCGTCTGCATGCGGCATAACCTGAAAAAAGATATTAGCGTTAAACCGGGACAGCGCATCTGCAGCCGTATTCATGGAACCCTGAATGTGGGAGCACTCAAAGCAAAAATTATGCACCATGGACAGCCACACCAACCTGCGCATGAGAGACATGATCTTAGGGGATTTAGCTCTGCCACTACGGATGATGTCAACCAAGTCCTGACTATCAGTGATAAACAACACCCTCGAGTCTGACCAGTCGTGGCCCCATACATGGGCTGCTGCTACCAAAGGATATAACTCCAACAGGGGGGATGACCGAAGAGCCTCCCTGTCCACCGTGATCTGGGACGGCCAGGCACCGGCCAGCCAGTGATTGCCAAATATGGCCGCAAAGCCCTTGGATGCGGCTGCATCCGAAAAAACCGTGGGAAAGGATGGGTTCCGTGGGGGAATGAACAACCTTACCCCATTCCATGAAGACATAAATGTATTCCACATGGACAGGTCCGCCATGGCCTGCTGGTCCAACCGAATAATACTGTCTTGCTCTGGGGCTGATGGCAGGAGCAGCAAGAGCCGGGAAACAAAGGTACGTCCCTGGGGCATGACCCTCATGGCGAAATTCAGCCGGCCCAGCAACGATTGGAGGTTCGTCTTGGTCAGTACGCATGCCCTGGACGCCTCCAGGATGGCTGACCGTATTTGCCGTAACTTTTCCTCAGGGAGCCTTGCCTCCAACCTCACCGAGTCCAGGATGACCCCCAGGAATGTGTTCGTCTTGGAAGGACCTACCGTCTTCCCCGAGGCGACCGGAACCTGGAGCGCCGAGAATAATTCCAGCAGGGAGGATAAGTTGGAGGGCTGCTGGGCCGGGTGTTCCACCAGCAGGAAGTCGTCCAGGTAATGGATGCACATGGGCGCCTGCCCATGTTCGACCAGGATCCAATGCAGGGCCTGGGCCAGACGGTCAAACAGCCATGGGCTGCTTTTAGAGCCAAACGTTAGGCGATTGGCAAAGTAGTATCTGCCTGCCCACTTGATGCCGTAGTATTGCCACAGTTGCGGATGAATCGGAAGCAGTTTGAATGCATCCGCAATATCCGTCTTGGACAACCAGGCCCCCCTGCCTGCCCTGAGAATAAACTGAATCGCCTCATCGATAGAGGAGTACTTCATACTAAACTCTTCCGATGGTATGAGGGAGTTGATACTGGGTATGTGAGAGGAATGAGGAGCCGAGAGATCATAGATAAGTCTTTTTTTATTTGAGTCCTTCTTAGCCACCACTCCAATGGGGTTAACCCTCCATACCTCAAAGGGGATAGAATCAAACGGACCGATGAGGAACCCTTTTTCCAGCTCCAAGGAAATCGCCGCTTGCACAGCCTCTGGATCCTGTCTGGCAGAGAGGAGATTCTCACATTCCCAGTTGGCATGTGGAAGGGCCACCAACCCCGTATGGAACCCCTGTGACAGACCCGTAAGCAGATGCACCACAAACTGTTGATCACCATGCCCTTCTAGGAGTGCCCCCAGGAGATCAATGTTGATGTCGGTCAGTCATGCATGTTTAGCTGCCTTTTTAGGACAAGTGGACCTTGGATGTGCCCGAAAGCAGACTGTGCATACGTGGAGGGCCCTGCACCCACTGAACATGCAGTGACCGAAGTTGAAATTATTACATATCTGGCTTTTGCCTAGATATACAATCGGCCTACCAAACTTGTCCATGAGGGCCGGACCCCTGGTGACTCCTGATGTACCTGGAAGGGCTCTATCTGGACGGGAAGCCGCCTCGTTGGGGCACCATACCGTGTCATGAAAAATGGACTGGCATGAACCACAAGTGGGGGCTCGGAGCCCTGCAAAATGCCTGCAGAAAAGCTCCATGTCTAGCACAGCCCAATTGGTTATGAACTGAAACTGTGCTAGAGAGGCTGCGGCTTTAGCCGCGAAGGACCGATGGTAATCATAGAACGCCGAGCCCCCATACTTGTGGCCCAAGTCGGTGACCTGATATAGATATGCGTCCAGCTCCTCCCTCCTATTGGGCTGTGCCGATTAGATGACGTCCCTGAACAAACTAAACGCGAGCACAAACTCAGGTATGGACAGTTTGCGATTCAGTCGGGCATCTTTGGACTGACACCTCCCCGCATCTTTGGACTGACACCTCCCCGCAATCCACTGACACCTCCCCGCAATCAATGGTTCTGTGCTCGCTAGCATCGTGGGATGCTATGAGAATCGAAGCCAGGTTGACCTCTTTGCCTGCCAGTATATCCCTCCTGATATTTTCCGCTACAAAATGAGCTGGGACAATGGCCGGCGGAGTAGCTGACATACCTGGCGAACCTGCCACTGGCCCTGACACCGCCGTCACGGGCGCCACTGACTGCGACGAGGTGGAGGCCCTGGACTCCAGCTCCATGACCCTGTGCTGGATGTCTGCTACTGAGGCAGCCAGACTCCCCATAGTGGCATTCAACTGAGCCAGCGATGCCTGGACAGTAGGTACTGCCAGCTGCTCGCTGGATGGGCCCGGGCTAGATACCAGCAGCCTATAAAGTTCGGCTTTCCTGGCTGAAGCCGGGTGACTGATGCCCCTTCTATTCAATTCGGCCACCAGTTTCGGAATTGTCCAGCTCCTCAGGGATCCATGACCAGCCAGACCGGAAACCACGGACCCGGAGATGGACGAGGCATCGTCGATGTCTGAAGCTTGGGACATGTTGACCACGGTGCAATACTCAACGCCCTGGATATCACCTGAGGACAAAAACCTTTGTTACTAGCACCGACCCAGGCGTGACTAGGACATCCCGATGGCCCATCCCCCTTTTTTTTTTTTTACCAGAAAACCCCGCCCCTAGATTACGGACAGCCTGACGGACCTGAATTGATACTCACCTGGCAACGAAATTTGATGAAAATGGTAACGATACCGTACTGGAGGCCCTTACCACCGACCGAGGTGGAGGCTTGTTAATGGGAAACTGAAGGCACCGAGACCCCCACGTGCTGCCGTAAAAACAAGAACAAGAATGACAACCTAAATGCACTGGGAATAACCCACCTGGTTGCTTCAGGCCGTACAACCTGCCCCTAAGGGTAACGAGAAACATGGCCTAACTGTTTTAGGCCACCAAGATGAGGACAGAAGAGCCAACAACCAGGGTGACGTGCCCCCCAGGCGTGCTGCTGAGTCATGCATGCTGCCATGGGCGAAAGGTGTGCAAGATTGGTGAAAAAGACCCCCTGGACGCACTTAGACAGGACACCATGCCGCCGAGCGGCTAACGCGACATTGCCTGAACGCTTCCGACAGACGTGTAACAAATGAGTAAGACAACCTGGATGTACCAGGTAGGATCCCGTGCCACCGGGGTGGCGGACATACTTTTGCCTGAACGATTCAAGCAGACGTGTAACAAGAGATGACATGACAACCTGGACGTACCAGGTAGGACCCCGTGCCACCGGCGTGGCAGCCACACTTTGCCTGAACGTTTCAAGCAGACGTGCAACAGGAGACGAGTATGGCAACCCGGACGTTCCAGGCAGGACCACCTGTCACAGGAGTGACCAATATAATGCTTAAACGTTTTAAGCGGACGTACCACATGAAATGACAGGACACCGTGCCACGAAGTAGCGGACGTAACATTGCAATTACAATTCAGGCAGGCATACCACAATGAGGACAAAGACAACCTGGAGTTTCAGGTAAGACCACATGCCGCCGAAGCAGCGGACGCCACAATGCCTGAACGCTTCAAGCAGACGTGCCACAATAAACCAAGCGACAACCTGGGGTTCCAGGCAGGACTACATGCCACCGGAGTGACGGACGCAACAAGCCTGAACGCTTCAAGGCGATGTACCATAATAGACAAGTGACAACCTGGACGTTCCAGGGAGAATCCTGTGCTACCGGGGAGGCGACAGAATAGCGCCTGAACGTTTTCAAGCCGACGAGCCAGAGATGGAGAGACACGGGTATAACAACATGACGTACCCATAGGAACCACATGCCACGAATATACAACTGGGACGTGAAAAGTGCCTGCGGCCAAACCCCCGTGACACATATCATACCCATATGACAACAGGACATACCACCTACTGCAAATAAGGAATCCTAGGTACGGAATGGCGCGTCAGATACTTGACCAGAAGCAAACTCTGCAAGATGATGATGCATGACAGAAATGTAAATGTACCAGAAATTAATTTTTTTTTTTTTTTTTTTTTTTTACACAGACATTGGTACTGCTGCTCCCGCACGGAGGCCCAAAAACACCGCCCTATAGCAGGGCAGTAGAATACCTAAGGTTAGGGTAATTCCAGATGACACACCCGGTCAGGGACCTAATTAGCGATCTAAGTGGAAAGGTGTACCACCACCATCCCACATGTGGGTAGACCGTGAACTACGGGGCTACTGTCTATGCCAGCCACACCTAGACATAATAGTCCCCATTATAATTGCTTGCACCCCGCAAAAACTCGCACAGCTACCAGTGCTGTAGCCACATCCCCGACCTAGGTAAGAAGTCCCCAAGTGCATGCCCTCAGTGGTGGCATTTGTATTATGCGATATTGATCCGCAAGAAGCAACCCGTCTCAGTAGATTGATATCTTGCTCCACACTGCCAGGCTCCAATTGAAGACACTGGCATCGTGTACGGCTTGTTTATGCGGCGTGTAAGCAGCTATTAGCAGCACCTTATACAAATGTGACCTTGCAACTGGCAATTGACTTGAGGTGTGGGTGGCGTTTGATTTAAGGAAAAACGTTCAAGCCATAGCTACCGTAATTCATAACATATCCCCACCAGCATTTGCAGCCTGTTATTGCTCATGCCTCTGCGCCGCAAGCTAACCACCGTTGTCCAGTTCCCATGGCAACCAGCCACGTGCCTAGTAACAGCACGCGCTGGCCTACATGCGCTTCTGCCATCTAACATGACCCCCCAGCCGGCGGCGGTGTAAAACAAAGAAGCATAACCAGGGGCGGCGCCGCCGGCGTGCCTAGCAACCGGCACCCGCGGCCGCCCCCCGCCACAACACACGCCCTCGGTTTTACAGTGCCAGCCGGCCCGGACCAGGAGGTGAGCGGAGCTCCGGCCCCCCAATCCCCCCGCGTGGATGCGCCGTCCCTGTAGTGAGGAGAAGCCTTG
>NW_024400501.1:0-29218 GCF_905171765.1 Bufo bufo | reverse complement strand
TTACGCAACACCACTTTTCTTCTCTATCACCTACCCTGAGGTGATCAAGGTTAGGTTGAGACCAGTGGCAGCCTGCCTCCCTATGCTCGACCAATATTTTTGTTTAATCTAGCAGAACTTTCCTCTGCCCCTCCTCCTTTTGTTATACTGTTTGCCTTCCGTTTAGCACCCTGCAAAGGTATTCCCGGACCCTCGACCCAAAGGTCCAGTGACTAACCCTCTTCTTTTCTCTGCTCTATAAAAATGTCACTTGACCGAACCTCTCAGGTGAACGCTGTAAAAATAAATAAATAAAAACTGTGCTAAAACAACCAATTTTTTGGTCACCTTGCCCCATAAAGTGTTATAATAAATGATCATAAAATCATATGTACCCAAAAATAGTACCACTAAAACTGGCACCTTATCCCCTAGTTTCCAAAATGGGGTCACTTCTTGGGAGTTTCTACTGTAAGGGTGCATCAGGGGGGCTTCAAATGGGACATGGCATCCAAAAACCATGTGGAGTTCCATTTGTTCTGCGCCCTGCCGTGTGCCCATACAGCAGTTTATGACCACATGCGGGGTGTTTATGTAAACCGCAGAATCTGGGTAATAAATAGAGTTTTGTTTGGCTGTTAACCATCGATGTGTTAAAGAAAAAATTGGATTAAAATGGAAAATCTGCCAAAAAAGTGAAATGTTAAAATTTGATCTCCATTTTCCTTTAATTCTTGTGGAACGCCTAAAGGGTTAACAAAGTTTGTAAAATCTGTTTTGAGTAACTTGAGAGGTGTAGTTTCTTCAATGGGGTCATTTATGGGGGTATCCACTATGTAGGCCCCACAAAGTGACTTCAGACCTGAACTGGTCCTTAAAAAGTGGGTTTTGGCAATTTTCTTAAAAATTTTAAGAATTGCTTCTAAACTTCTAAGCCTTCTAACGTCCTAAAAAAATAAAATGACATTTCCAAAATTATGCCAATATAAAGTAGACATATCGGGAATGTTAAGTAATAAATATTTTATGAGGTATCACTTTTTGTTTTAAAAGCAGAGAAATTGAAATTTAGAAAATTGCAAATTTTTCCAAATTTTTGGTAAATTTGGGATTTTTTCATAGATAAAGGTGAAATATATTTACTCAAATTTATGACTATCATGAAGTAAAATGTGTCACGAGAATACAATCTCTGAATGACTTGGATAAGTAAAGGCGTTCCAAAGTTATTACCAAATAAAGTGAGATATGTCAGATTTGCAAAATTAGTCCTGGTCAGGAAGGGGACAAATGGCCCAGATGGGAAGTGGTTAAAACTCCTCTCTTAGGCTACTTTCACAGTAGCGTTTCTGATTTCCGGTATTGAGATCCTTCATAGGGTCTCAATACCAGAGAAAAACAGACATAAATAATACTCACTCTTCAAAATCGTGGCTTGCACTTTTCAATTTCTTTATTCCTTGTATATATAGCTATAATGCTTCATAGTTCTGAGAGCGCTGAACTGTAGTCTGCTCCAGCATGCCACACTTCACGCTAAAACTTTCTGTACAGGGGCAGGACCGCCATCACTGGACATTTTTTCTGCAACATAATCAGATAAAAAATTACTGTATGAAAGTTATTCTTATTTGAGTCTCTGCTGATAAACACGCAGGGGAAGATTTATCAAGACTGACGTGTGCTATGCCGGTCTTGACACCCCCTCCACCCATGGAGATTGCATTTAATGTATTATGAGGTGCACGCCTCAACATAAATTAAATGCATCCTCTGGCAGTCCGTGCACCTAATTGAGATCAACGCCAGCTTGTATCTGGCATAAATTGCAGTTATCAAATATGCCAGAAAAGTGATGTAAATTATGATAAATGTGCTGAAGCTAATGGCTCAGCCCACGCCACATCCATTTTTTTGAAAGTGGTGAGGGCAGCAAAAAAACACTGGGAAGAAAAATTGGTGGGAATAAATGTTGTCGCAGTGTCATGTGACCAGCAATCAGACTTTCCAAATAACACAGCATCTTATGTGTGGACAGGAAGCCAGTTTCTCTATGTATACCTATGGGAGCCTCAATGTCAGTCTCTTAGGAATGAAGAGAAGTAACTGACTTTCTGACCTGTGTCAGTTGGAGATCAGAGAGTTGGTCACATTACACAGCTACAATTAGAAGAGAGGGGGTAGCTCACAAACACAGTCACTGATGAGAAGATTGCATTCACTTCAGATTATATCATGTACCTTTCTAAGAGGTCAGCGAATAATTTTTTTTTGTAGGAGTGCTTGTCACGGCGCGCTGTGAGTGGTAAACTCCACACCAAACACAGGAGAAAAGGGAAAAGGTACTAGGCCTGGAAACTAGGGAAAGGGGAAAGGTCACCACCTAGTGAATCCCTAAACCTAGCCCTGACTACTATCAGTATGAACAGACCTCGATGGTAGGAATGTTCATACGCAGGAACCTAGAGCTCTATCTGACCCTAAAGAGCCCTGGAAATAGTGTCAGGACAAAAGATGAACTGTCCCTTGCCGGCTGAAGAAACAGGAGACTCCCTCAGGCCTAATAGCAAAAGATGGGGGAATACAACAAACAAGAAATAAGGAAAAGACACTTAACTCTGAAATACGCGGACGAGCAGGAACTCAGAGGAGAACCAAACACCAGCACTTCCACAACCAGAAAGGAGCCTTTAACCGCATAGCATGATGGGTGAGACCAGACTAAATAGAGGAGTTGGAATGACCACTTAAGCTACACGTGAGACAAGAGGTGTGGTCATAACCAGCAACAACACAGAAACAAGTGAAACCAAAGAGGCTGTCAGATCACGTCACATGCAGCTAGTCTCTTAGATCTTCTGGCCCCGGGAGAGACCGTGACAGTGCTATTTTAAATCCATTATTACTAAAAAATGTTGCATTAAACACTTCAAAATGCTTATATCCCCAGATATTCCAGGAATAATGTTAGCACCACCTGCTGAATGGCCTTTCTGTGTCCACTTCAGTAAATGTGCTGAGGAGGATGCACATACTCAGTCTTCTTTCCCTGCTCTTTTGGGTATGTGGGGAGATGCCTGGTGTACATTATATACAGTATATCACTTGCTCTGCATCTCCTTGAAAAGGATATGGAATGTTGTAACTTCAGAAGCATATGGTTCACCTTACCAAGGACCCTTCTACATACCTTAAGGAGCAGGGAATAAAGCATGACTAAGCATGTGTGTCCACCTTGGACACAGCACTGCCAGCAGCAGCTTGCTCACCACACCAGGGATCTCACTGCACACCTGAAAGAGCAGAGAGAAAGAGAGAGAGAAAAGATAGACTGAGCATGTGTGTCCACCCTGGAACATTTACTGAGATGGATACATGAAGTCTGTTCAATAAAAACAGCAGGTATTGCTACGCCAACATTATTTTCCTGGAAGATCTTTGGATATATAATAAAAATAAAATGTTTATTTGTTAATGTTAATTATCTGCTGGATTGAACTGCAAACAATATTTCTTGTGGGCTGACACTTGCGTAACAAGCATCCTCCTTCATCGGAGCTCCGAAGCGATGTGATGAGCAGTAGCCCGGGGCTCTGCAGATCCAATGAAGGAGGATGATCATTACGCAAGCACTAGCCCTGTGAATTTCCATTCAAATTAGGGTTAGAGAGGCTATTCCCCAAATCTCTGAGGACCAGAACATACAGTCACAGAGTCCACAGGGTCATGTAACCAACATGGGAATTGATAAACAGAGCCCAAACGGTAATTATTGCAAATTACAGAATGTCTTATTATTGCAATTGTAGTTGATTGGGAGCAGCTTGTTAAATACTGGACAATCCCTTTAAGGCTGGAAAGCCCATTTACATAGGTTAAAGAGATTGTGAGAAATGCAACATGATGAAGAGAAGAATAGAAAATGTGTATAGGAGAGCTATGTATAACATCACTTACTCTTTTCTGTATGTTTACCTTGCATAATAACGAAAAAGATAACTTTGATATTGAATTAGGACCAACCCGAAGATCTTACACCATCTCTTCAAATAGGTAACTCCCTGTATAATAAATAACATTTCATCTTTGCGACAGGAGAGGAGCAGGAGGAGCTAGAGGGCGATGACCAAGACGACACAGATGACCCCGACAGACCGTGCTAGTTTGCAGTGCAGATGGAGGCAGGGAGGTCCTCCGAGTCCCTTGCACAAATGGCCAGATGCATGCTGAGTTGTTTGCGTAGTAACAGCCGCATTATCACCATTCAGCAGAGGGATGACTACTGTCTCTCCACAATGTTAGACCCTAGTTACCGTTCCAAAATGAGGGCCTTTTTACATCTTCTGAGAGGGATAAAAAAACTCAACTACGGTACTATCGAGACATCTTTTGTAGTCAGTTGGTCACTGCCTATGTGCCCCATCCTCACGAAGGTCCAACTGGGCAGACCCTCTGAGTTCATGCTCCACTGCCATGACAGCAGCAGGACATGGAGTAGAACTTGAATCAGCAGGTAGTGGCATACTTGGACTGCACCCTGTCAACTGAGATTCAAGATGCCCTGGACTCAGTGTCAGACTGGGGTGCCTAGGGCCCACCAGTACAATTTATTTGAGGGACCACCGTACAGATACATTCAAATACTACATGCTCACACAGCAGCAGACAAGAGTCCCTGAAGCAACTTTGAGAAGGTGGGTCCCCTGGAAAAGAGGATACTGGTTGGTCTGCCTCTGTACCTAAAAGCCATCTCAGCCACCTGATGCATCTATGATAATAAACTGGGTAGTTTTCTTAAATAATCTACTCATTTTTTTTTATATGAATATAGACTGGTTGAGATGTTGTGCTGACCATCTATATGTAGTACAATCACTCTACTGTGTTATGTGCTAAATGTGCCACTTGTGCAGGGGATAGTAGACTAGGGACTCACATTGCTCAGGGGCCCACCGGGGAATTCACCTGTACCTCTGTTAGCCAGTCCGAACCTGCCTGGACTACTGGGCAGCCAAACTTGAATTGTGGCTACCACTGGCCGAGTTTGCCCTGGGCAACCATTTCTGCCAGGCCAGTAGTGTGGCATCAGAGCGGGTGTTCAGTGCGACCGGTGGCATAATTACCCCAAAGAGAACTCGCCTTTCTGCACAAAATGTTGAGAGACTAACCTTTATAAAGATGAATCAGGCGTGGATCAACCAGGATTTCCAGACACTGCTGCCTGATGCAACAGACTAGATAATTCTGGCAATAATCATCTGACTGTGTGCTGCCACACCAGAACATTGTGACAAATGGCCTGTTACTTCTGCCCATGTGCTGCTGCCACTATGCTGATGCTGTCACCCGCCTGATGCCACACACCTGCTGCCTCTACTGCCATCTGCCCCTACTATGATCTGCCACCATCTTGTGCTGTTACTGCTACTGCTTTTGCCCCCCCTCCCTCCCCACTCTGTTTCGGGGCCACTATTGTGACTCTTCATGCTGTTGCCACCCTCACCTAACAAAAAAAAAACCACAAAGGTCCTGTTGATTGAGCATCCAGAAGGCCTCTATCACACTATCAGTGTTTTACATCAGGGTTTGATCATGATTTGGAAGCCAAAAGCAGGAGTGGGTCCAAAACATAGAAGACATGCAAATATCTCCATCACATGTTATCTCTGTTTTGGTCCCACTCCTGTCCTTTATCAATACTGATCAAATACTGATGCAAAAAACTGACCAAATACTGACCGTGTGATATAGGCCATTAAAGTTTCAATCTGATTAAAGCCAATTTCAGAGGCTAATGGCAACACTCATGCAAATTGAGCATGAGGCCTCTATGACACAATCAGTATTTTGCATCAGGATTTGATCATGATTTGGAAGCCAAAAGCAGCAGTGGGTCCAAAACACAGAAGACATGCAAATATTATATATATATATATATATATATATATATATACACAGTCAGGTCCATAAATATTAGGACATCGACACAATTCTAATATTCTAATATTTTTGGCTCTATACACCACCACAATGGATTTGAAATGAAACGAACAAGATGTGCTTTAACTGCAGACTGTCGGTTTTAATTTGAGGGTATTTACATCCAAATCAGGTGAACGGTGTAGGAATTACAACAGTTTGCATATTGGCGTCTCAGGTGTTTCATGGCCAGGTGTGTGTTATTCCCTCATTATCCCAATTACAATGAGCAGATAAAAGGTCCAGAGTTCATTTCAAGTGTGCTATTTGCATTTGGAATCTGTTGCTGTCAACTCTCAAGATGAGATCCAAAGAGCTGTCACTATCAGTGAAGCAAGCCATCATTAGGCTGAAAAAACAAAACAAACCCATCAGAGAGATAGCAAAAACATTAGGCATGGCCAAAACAACTGTTTGGAACATTCTTAAAAAGAAGGAACACACGATGAGCTCAGCAACACTAAAAGACCTGGAAGACCACAGAAAACAACTGTGGTGGATGACCAAAGAATTCTTTCCCTGGTGAAGAAAACACCCTTCACAACAGTTGGCCAGATCAAGAACACTCTCCAGGAGGTAGGTGTATGTGTGTCAAAGTCAACAATCAAGAGAAGACTTCACCAGAGTGAATACAGAGGGTTCACCACAAGATGTAAACCATTGGTGAGCCTCAAAAACAGGAAGGCCAGATTACAGTTTGCCAAACGACATCTAAAAAAGCCTTCACAGTTCTGGAACAACATCCTATGGACAGATGAGACCAAGATCAACTTGTACCAGAGTGATGGGAAGAGAAGAGTATGGAGAAGGAAAGGAACTGCTCATGATTCTAAGCATATCACCTCATCAGTGAAGCATGGTGGTGGTAGTGTCATGGCGTGGGCATGTATGGCTGCCAATGGAACTGGTTCTCTTGTATTTATTAATGATGTGACTGCTGACAAAAGCAGCGGGATGAATTCTGAAGTGTTTCGGGCAATTATTTTCTCATATTCAGCTAAATGCTTCAGAACTCATTGGACGGCGCTTCGCAGTGCAGATGGATAATGACTCAAAGCATACTGCAAAAGCAACCAAAGAGTTTTTTAAGGGAAAGAAGTGGATTGTTATGCAATGGCCAAGTCAATCACCTGACCTGAATCCGATTGAGCATGCATTTCACTTGCTGAAGACAAAACTGAAGGTAAAATGCCCCAAGAACAAGCAGGAACTGAAGACAGTTGCAGTAGAGGCCTGGCAGAACATCACCAGAGATAAAACCCAGCGTCTGGTGATGTCTATGCGTTTCAGACTTCAGGCTGTAATTGACTGCAAAGGATTTGCAACCAAGTATTAAAAAGTGAAAGTTTGAGTTATGATTATTAGTCTGTCCCATTACTTTTGGTCCCTTAACAAGTGGGAGGCACATATGCAAACTGTTGTAGTTCCTACACCGTTCACCTGATTTGGATGTAAATACCCTCAAATTAAAGTCTGCAGTTAAAGCACATCTTGTTTGTTTCATTTCAAATCCATTGTGGTGGTGTATAGAGGCAAACATTTTAGAATTATCTCAATGTCCCAATATTTATGGACCTGACTGTATATATATATATATATATATATATATAAAACCTGCCTGTTATTCAGACGCACTGCACAGTAACTGTTTAACCAGAAAGTAACAGTAACCAGAAAGGACTGGAATCGACCTGATTTAGGCTCCATTCACACATCCGCAATTCCATTCCGCATTTTGCGGAACGGAATTGCGGACCCATACATTTCTATGGGGCCGCACGACGTGCGGCCCAGATCCAGAATTGCGGACAAGAATAGGCATATTCTCTTAGTGCCGGCAATGTGCGGTCCGCAAAATGCGGAACACACATTGCCGCTGTTCGTGTTTTGCGGATCCGTGGATCCGCAAAACACACACGGATGTGTGAATGGACCCTTAACGTGCTTTGTGACAAATTATTTCGGATCAAAGCAAATTTTGGGGGAAAATTTAATGATGCAACTAAATCAAATTTTTCTAAATGTCTCTCTTCACTAATACTGGTGTATGACAAGACAACATTCCCCCACCATTACACCACCACTAGGCTAAACTGTTAATAATGCTATGCAGTAGTAGGCAATCTAATTCTTTGGTGATCCTGTAATGAACTGGTCCCAGTCCCAGAGTATACAGGAATTGAACCTGGTGCAGTCTTCTATTGCTGTAACTATGATGTTCTAAAGGTTCAAGGTGACTTTTCTACAAACTACTGGTGTTATTCTGTGTGTTCTTTGTGTTACTATTGCCTTCCTGTTGAAATGGAGCTCTCCAGATGTTTTTTTCCATATATTTTGCACATTATTCTCTATAAGTTTAGATCACATTTTCTCTGTTTTAGTGTTTAGTCGAAAAAACTATTGACCACCTCTATCAGCGTTTACCTATTGTATTGGTGCTACATGATTGATCAGACATTTGTAGTAAAGTATATAACTAATAATATGCACCTAAGTCACTACTGGATGCACATATCATGAAAAACATGCCTTGTTTATGAATTCATGTATATGTAATTCCATCTAGAAGACTAGTGGTTCTGATAATTAGACTGTAGTATATATAAAATAGCCGCTTACCCTCTGATTAGTCTGGATAAGGTGCTCTATCTATATGACTTCACCCCGTCACACTGTATCAAATTAATTAATGGAGTAGATAGGCACACTTCATCTGGAATAACCTAGAGACCTCATTATTCTCAAGTTATTTATTAAATATTCAATATTATTCATATAATATTGTAGACAGGCACTCTCCGTTTGGAATTACTACAAGAACATTATTCAAATCTCAAATACATACATGTTTATTAAAACTATAAAATAGTATACATAAACCCCCCAAAAAAAACAAAAAAAGCACAAAACTTAAAAACCCAAAATAAAAGAGAAAGATTGAGGCCGTATTAGACAGTAAAGGCACAGTGTCTGTCAGTTATATAGACACCCCAATATTATTACTTAGTAATATGTAAAGATAGCTGGATAATTACAGCATGGCAAATTGGTATAATACATATGTAATAATCACGGAAGGTGTGGGATACGCTAAAATGTAAATTTTATTGGTATGTCAATAAAATAGGGAAAGAAACAATGTGACCTAAAAAATCCCTAATAATAGGAAGGTGGGGTGGCACTAACCAAGTGCTCAAATAATTGTGGCATGTGAACCCACCATGTGTGTAGTGTCGCCACCTCCACTCTGCAGCCAAAGGGATATGAGAATGTGTCCCAATATCAAATCGCCTCCATAGGCCTGGACAGGTATCCAGGTACAACTATGGAGAGGTGAGATGGGAATCGCATACAAGCTAATCACCCACAGCTGATGCTAAAATGGCAGCATGAGAGCCAGGAGACAAGAGTGTACTTGTGTGATAAACACTACAATGTCCCAACGCTCTCAGACAAGCTGTGGTGATTAAATTAGGAAGAACAGGGTAAGTTGCAGATCAGGGTGCCCTGGTGATACGGCGTCCTGATAGACTGTGTCAAGCATGGATCACCTCTGTGCTGTATGATTCAAGGTCTAGCAACACAGCTGTAGGTATCCTGCAGGACCGCACCCAATCCTACTTCCCAAGAGGACTGTCATCTAGCTCATGCTATCGCAGTAATACTATCTCAACGCGTTTCTTCTATAAAAGAGTCATCAGGAGCCAAAATAACCTGCCTATCTAAGCTGAGCTATCTCATTCATTCAGAGAAACAGCATAACAGCATATCCGGCGCTAGTACGGGCGTGAGGCGGCGGCCGAAAGCGCTCTGATTTAAGGAGGAAAGCCCTCCCCCATTGATGACGCAGGGATCGCATGTCAGCCAATCACGTGTGGAAGGGGCGGGATGCCAGTAAACCTCCCACATCGCGCTGGCTAGACCAAAGTAAGGGATGCCTGCATCTAAGTATAGTGTATGTATATAGAGGAATCCTTGGCAAAATATTAAACAATGCTGGATGGAATAACGAGAAGGGACATGTGAAGGAAACAATGAAAAACAGCAGCAACCACCTATGTAGATGTCATTATCCATAGGGAGCACACTGCAAGCTAAAAGTAACTGCATCACCAAAAATGTAAACAGTCGCTGTTGGTTACCATTGGTTACCACGGGAGAAAGAACGAGACAACGTTCAAAAAGTGCCATATATGTATTAAATCTGAATTTTTAACAAGAGGAGGTATAAAAAAAAATTAAAAAAAATATTAAAATTTTATTTTATTTTTGTATATCTCCCATGTCAGCACTAATTAATCAAAAGAATAGCGCCCATTTTTAGGCGAATGGTCCCCAATTTAAAGGTCCATTGCACCTCTTTTTGAAGGACCCTCTGATCCAGGTTCCCCCTCTAGGAGAAGGTCTGACAATCTCTATCCCCTGAAAACAGATAGACCCAATATGCCCCGAATGACAGGTGTTGACATGATGGGACACAGGAGTGTCCACATTCTTTTTGATATCATTGATATGCTCCCCTATACGACGCCGAAACTCACGAATCGTCTTCCTCATGTATTGGAGCCCACAGACGCATCTGGCCAGGTAAACCACACCAGAGGATCTTCAGTTAATAAACGTCCGGATGGTATATGATTACTGCTGAACTTAGAACTCCTTTTGATGGGATCACAGGCTATGCAACCGCCACAGCGAAATGTCCCTTTAGGGGGGGGGGGTCTACCAGCCATGTAAAAGAGACTGGCGACTGAAAATGGCAGAGGCGATCCTTAAGATTGCGGCCCCTCCGAAATGTAATTGCAGGTGTGGGGCCCTTAAGGTGACCAACATCAGGGTCCATCTGTAGAATCCCCCAGTGCTTGCTGATAATGTCAAGTATGGCACCACTTGCCCCAACAAAGGTGGCAATAAGACGGACCTGCCCCTGGCTCTCACCTCGCTCCCGAGGATTTAATAATGCCTCACGAGTGCAGGATACCGAATGCTGATAGGCGGAGGCAAGTATGCCACGGGGGTATCCACGATTGATGAATCTGTTGGTCAAATCACCAGCTTTGATCTGAAAATCTGAGAGGGAGGAGCAATTGCGACGCATACAGAGAAATTGGCCCTTGGGTATTCCCTTCTTCAAAGGATATGGATGGCAACTGTCCCAGTGTAATAACGTATTTGTTGCCATACTTTTCCGGTATAAACTGGTATGAATTTTGTTATCCTCCGTTTTGAAGATGGTGAGGTCAATGAATGTTATTTGTGTTGCATTGATCTCTGAGGTGAAAAACAGACCACACTTGTTTACATTCAGGACCCTCACAAATTCATTGAACTCCTGAACGGTCCCATTCCAGAAGATCAGTACATCATCGATATATCTAACCCACATCGTGATGTGTCCTGCCCAGCCCACCATCTCGTTGCCAAAAACTACCTCCCTCTCCCACCAGCCCAGGTATAGGTTGGCATAAGATGGGGCACAGGGACTGCCCATGGCCACACCCCTGAGCTGGTGATAGAAGCGGCATTGTGATGTAGGATAAACTCCAGCAGACTGATGACAAATTGGTTATGTGATGCAAATTCCCTACCGCGCTCATTCAAGAAATACTGAACGGCCCTACAACCCTCCACATGAGGGATGGAACTATAGAGGGCCTCAACGTCGAGACTCGCAAGGAGGATATTGTCCTCGACGCTGAGGCCGTCCATCTTGTTCACGATTTCCATAGAGTCCCTCACGTAAGAGGGTAATGACAGAACAAATGGTCGCAGGATTGTGTCCACATATGTGCTGACCTGGTGGGTAAGGCCATTTGTACCCAAAACAATTGGCCTACCCTTAAGCGGATGCTGTTCCTTGTGCACCTTGGGCAAACAATAAAAGCAGGCAGTATGCAGGTATATAGGTAGTAAAACATCCAATTCAGACTTACTTATCAAATGCAAAGCATAAGCTGAATTAAGAATATCCTTAAGTTGTTTGGAGTTTTCTTCCATTGGATTTCTAGACAAGATCCAATAACATTCCCTGTTTTTTAGAATGTCCATACACATACTAGCGTATTGCTCTTGATCTAACACCACAATATTGCCCCCTTATCCGCCGATTTTATGACAATGGTATTGTCATTCTCCAGGGAAAGGAGGCCCTCAAGTTCCTGCTTCTCAAGGTTATTGGAACCCCAGCGTCTACCCTCCAACTGGGTCAATTTCGTCAGTGACCACCTTGAGGAACACGTCCAGAGGTGTGATATCATTAATAGGGGGGTTCACCCGGGAACGTTGCCTCATGAGAGTGAAGGGTCCCTCACCGGGGACCCTCTCACTTTCATTAAGGGGATCCGCAAGGTTACGCACATCCGCCAAATCTGACGTGTCAATGCCTAGTTCTTCGCACTGACGCCTGTCGTGGTGGGTAAAAATTTTTTTCCACTTGAGACCTCTCACAAATAAATTTAAGTCCTTGACCCATGTGAATAGGTCAAAGGAGTGTGTGGGGACAAACGACAGGCCATTTTTGAGGAGGCGCCGCTCACCTCCCCATCCGTGAGCACTCTATGGGACAAATTAATAACCTGCAACTCATCTGATGAAGGGGCTGTGAAAGGGAACTTGGGACGACACATATTTATTGATCCTTCCTCTCTCACAGTAGGTATGAGGACAGAGGAGGTCCCTGGCCTAAAAAATTGCCTCTCGACTGTGCCCCCCTGCCTCTGCGGGGTCTGCCCCTATTGTATCTCCTAGAGTTTCTTGACGGCTGTATATGTGTGATAGATCCTGATAGGCCTTCAGTTCCTGTCTCCCCTTCTGATGAGGAGGGCTCAGTTTCCGCCTCAAGGACCCTCACCGGTTTTGCCTTATAGTAGAAAAAAACATCCTTCCCTGAAATCGGTTGTATCCCTCATATACTGCCCAAGTTTTTTCTCTTTTAACTGGGCAATATACCTCTGAACAGCCTGTTCTAATTTCTGTTCTTTACGTGGAAATTCTACATGAGATGAGAATTTTTTTGCTGATTCAATCAGTTCCTGTAAGGCAACGGTGCTTTTTTCAAATAGGGACCTCTCCTCCTCTATGAGCAAGCCCATAAGATATATTAAAACTATAAAATAGTATACATAAACCCCCCCAAAAAAACTAAAAAGCACAAAACTTAAAAGCCCAAAATAAAAGAGAAAGATTGAGGCCGTATTAGACACTAAAGGCACAGTGTCTGTCAGTTATATAGCCACCCCAATATTATTACTTAGTAATATGTAAAGAGATAGCTGGATAATTACAGCATGGTAAATTGGTATAATACATATGTAACAGACAACAAACCTGTCAAATAGCTTATTCTGTACAGCACTAATGGTTGTTCACTCTAACCACGGTGTAAAAAGATGTATGTATGTATATATACATAGTAAATAGTATATATTAACAATAGGGCAGTGTTCCCTTATCCAATATGGTGGCTAGTATATCGGGGACTACTTATGCGCATGCGCTTCCTCCCTTGATAGATACTCAGGATGCCGTGAGCTATCGTAGTGTGCGTCGCCCACGTCACTGATATGTGACTGGACTACGCACGTGCGTCCCATGGAGGGCGCTGGAGTATGACGCAATAGCCGGTCGGGTCATGCGCAAAGACATCACAAGGACGCGTTGTACAGCGCGATGGTCAGCGTGGTCGCTAGCACTTTTCCAGGTATCAATTAACTGGTTTTCTCCTCCCACACATGTGTATCATTATGATTTATGTAATCATCATGTTCTGAGTAGAATACAGCTGAAATGAATTGGGGATTTGGATGAATTTATATGTCTTTCTGATGCACTATGCACTTTATGCACTCACTGTACTTTTCACTTTATTAACCACATCGAACTGACAGTATGTTGTTGTATTTGTAATATTTTTCTGCAGATATGTCTTTAAGTATCAATTAAGTTGAAGCACTAAGTGTTATGATTGACACACCTTTATATGTAACTTGTTCACATCTTACCAATGCTTGAGAAAGGCTCATATGCGAGCCGAAACGTCGCTTGTGCCACCTATGGGTGAATAAACCTTTTTCCACTGAAGATTCAACTGGAGTGCAGTCCGATTTCTTTATTTCGTATTAGTGGGTAAGCACCAGTTACCATACTCGGACAGTGCACCCTCTTCACTTGTTTTTTGGCTTGGTGGTGCTGCTGGTAATTTTTTTCCAAATATTCATGTGATATTGGCATAGCACACCGTTTAAGTTTTTTCTATCATCATTTTTGTACTACAATAACATGTCGCAAGACGATACACCCGGTGGTTGCGTCTTCACGCAGGAGGATGCGGAACGCATTATCAATGGCATACAGGGAGATACTGCCTTTCTCACCAACCCATCTCTAAAAGAACTCAGAAGAAAATATGAATATTTATCTAAACGGACATTATCTCTGAAACTTCATATGACCACTCTGGGGCACTATTACAGAGAACAAAGGATTCCCAGAGGGATGCGATCCCACCTGCGCCCCAATTTATTTTCCAGCAGTGATTCCTTTTGCAAACGGTTTGAGGCGTTATCCAATAAATATTCTATGGACTTTATTTTGTTAAATATTGAGTTTTTACAGCAGGAAGTTGCTACGTTGACAAGTGATATGGCGCAGATTGAACAACAGTTACGTGTACTTATGACGGAGGATCAATTCACACAATTTAATGACACTACAAATACACAGCTTCAGCAACTACAATTGGAGTTGGAAGACGGCAAGAGAATCAAATGGGCCCGGGACACTGAAGACTACAAAAAAGGTGACAACTACAGCTGGCAGCCTGGCAATTTTGCATTTACCAACACAAGAGACAAAAAAAACAAGAAAAATGTTCAATCATATAAAGGCGATTCTGAGGTTTTTTTAGGGAACAAAATGGACTTAAATACAACAAAAAGAAGCGAACCAGGAGAGGCGGCCGCAGATACAGAAGGTACCGCAAAAACGCGCAATATGAAAACACGGACACAACAAAAAATGAAGAAGTAGCAGTCATCAATTTATCTTCAAAAATATTGACCCCTGCACAGGCAACGGTTTTATCTAAAGGACTATCTTTTTGCCCCAATACTCAAGTGAATTGGCAGGATGTGGAGTCCGACTTGAGTAACTTTTTTCGTTCCCTTAAGTTAAAGTTATGGTTTCATGGAACAAGTGGTGAACAGATAAAAAGATCTAGCGAGTTCAATTGCAAGATGTTTAATTTGTCCAACAGAAGCTGCTTCCAACCGGTGGTTAATGAACCAGCCACTGAGGCCTACATCTCGGCAGTTAAAACAGAGATTGGGGAGTTGAAGTCTCTTTTACGGCCGGGGGGCTTCAGGTATCCCAATCTCACTGCATCAGAGGTGTATGCGTTAAATAAGCTCAAAAGGGATAGTGATTTGACAGTAAAAACCCGCCGATAAAGGCGGTGCTGTTGTGGTAATGGACACTGTTAAATATGTGAAAGAAATTTTAAGGCAGTTGAGTGATACCAAAGTAAATAATCCGTTATCACACGATCCAAAATTCTGTATTATATGGATGATTGATGAATGCGTTTCTGGGGCCCTGAGGGCAGGTATCATAGATGAGGGGCTCAAAGAATACTTGATGGTATCTCACCCCATCACGCCGGTAATTTATGTATTACCTAAGGTCCACAAAACAATGGTGGACTCACCAGGGCGCCCCATTGTTTCGGGTACTGACTCAGTATTTGGCCACGTGGCAATCTTTCTTGATAAGGTGCTGCGTGTCTTTTCTACTGGTGGTCAGTCCTACATTAGAGACACATCGGATTTCTTAACAAAACTGAGCCAAGTAAATCTAGATGAGACTAGATCAAGTATTCTGGTCTCTTTTGATGTCATATCCCTCTACACTTCAATTGACCACACAAAAGGTATTTCTGCAGTTAAAAATATGTTGGATATGTCATCATTGACACCCGAAGCTTGCTCTTTTATCATTGAGTTACTCACGATTGTACTTGAGCATAACTACTTCCTGTTTCAGGACACATACTATGTCTAGAAGAGGGGCGTGGCGATGGGGTCCAATGTGGCCCCAACCTATGCGAACATATATATGCGCCAGTTTGAGGAGGATGTCGTCTATGACTCCCACCATGCCCAGTATATACTGGGGTGGTGGAGGTACATAGACGACGTCTTCCTCATCTGGACTGGGACCGAACAACAACTGAAGGACTTCCACAGATATCTAAATGGAGTGGACGATGAACTACAGTTCACCGTCACTTACTCGGATACTGCCGTTCAGTTTTTGGACACTAATGTAATTATGTCCAATTGGGTTCTTTCTACCGAACTGTATACAAAACCCACTGATAAAAACATGATGCTAAGATATGAAAACTGTCACCCTAGGAGTATAGTAAAGCATTTGCCTTACTCACAATTTTTAAGGGCTAGGAGGATTGTGGCAGCTAATGATACCTTTGAAAAAACAGTGGATGGTATGATTACTAAATTCAAACAATGAGGGTACCCCAGTACACTGCTTGAGGCACAAAAGTTGAAAGCGTCAGTGGTGGACAGGGATACCCTGTTGCTGGGTAATAAAAAGAGAAATGAGCATAGTAGAATTACGTTTGTGTCCACCTTTTCAGAGCATAGTAGCGCTATCAACAAAATATTAAAGAAACATTGGGCAATACTAAAATGTTGCCGGGCAACAGTACCAGAATTTGAGGCATTACCGCTATGTGCCTATCGTAGGTGCAAGAACATTCGAGATCAGCTGGTGAGAGCTGACGTGGGACCCAAAGCTGTCTCTAGACAAACAACATTGGCACCATTGGGCACTGGATGTTATCCATGCCTACATTGTGTCAACTGCCGCGTAATATGTAGGTCAAGGGTATTCACACACCCTGGGACAGGACAGATATATCCTATCAAGTTTCACTTGACATGTGACTCTTCGTATGTCATATACGTTTTATCATGCCCATGTCAACTCCTTTATGTGGGAGAGACTTCCACCGACTTAAAGACCAGATTGAATAACCACCGTTATACTATCAGAAAGGGACGCACAGATCTTCCAGTTCCCAGGCATTTTAGCTTGAAAAAGCACAGTGAAAAAGATCTTAGGTGCTGGATCATTGATCAGGTGCATATGCCACGTAGAGGTGGGGATCGGATATCCCTACTTAAAAAAAGAGAAATGTATTGGATACAGACCTTAAACAGTCTACACCCCAATGGATTAAATATTGACTATAGATATGTTGGTGGGTCGTGAGTGAGGTGGTTTGCCCTTTTATGCTTTAGTTGTGCGTTGGGTAATTCTCTTGCAGTAGACGGATGCATTGGCAATAATATATATTTTTTAAAATTAGTAACCAAAAAAATTAGTAACTAAAAAATGAAAAATGTGAAATAAATTATATGTATCACTGATAATCTTTTATTTCATTATTTTAGGCACACTCATACCTTTGGAGAAGGTATCTTGCAAAGTTGATGGACCTGGACAGTGGATGAGAGGCCTACGTTGAAAAATATTTTTCTTCCCTTTTTATATATTGTTCTCTTGTGGTGTCTTGCACATGTCCCGAAGGCGTAGAATAGGGAATTTTTTCTCAACTTGTCCCCCCTTTTCCCAATCTTTAAATAGGATGGAATTGATGTCTATATATATTTTTCTGGCGCCGACCTGTTAATAGGTAACGTTCTGATACATGAAGATGAGGAGAATCCCTCTTAGTCACGTATTTTAGCAGGTTTGGAACCCACAGCATTGATGGCACTGACGTGCTCACAGGACTGGGGTAACGATTGGAATTGAGCCTCCTTCTTGGAAAGGGAGGGGTCTCTTCCAACCTGCTGTGATATTGGAGTGATGTAATGTGGAACGAAAAACGGCAGCTTACATAGTAAATAGTATATATTAACAATAGGGCAGTGTTCCCTTATCCAATATGGTGGCTAGTATATTGGGGACTACTTATGCGCATGCGCTTCCTCCCTTGATAGATACTCAGGATGCCGTGAGCTATCGTAGTGTGCGTCGCCCACGTCACTGATATGTGACTGGACTACGCACGTGCGTCCCATGGAGGGCGCTGGAGTATGACGCAATAGCCGGTCGGGTCATGCGCAAAGACATCACAAGGACGCGTTGTACAGCGCGATGGTCAGCGTGGTCGCTAGCACTTTTCCAGGTATCAATTAACTGGTTTTCTCCTCCCACACATGTGTATCATTATGATTTATGTAATCATCACGTTCGGAGTAGAATACAGCTGAAATGAATTGGGGATTTGGATGAATTCATATGTATTTCTGATGCACTATGGACTTTATGCACTCACTGTACTTTTCACTTTATTAACCACATCGAACTGACAGTATGTTGTTGTATTTGTAATATTTTTCTGCAGATATGTCTTTAAGTATCAATTAAGTTGAAGCACTAAGTGTTATGATTGACACACCTTTATATGTAACTTGTTCACATCTTACCAATGCTTGAGAAAGGCTCATATGCGAGCCGAAACGTCGCTTGTGCCACCTATGGGTGAATAAACCTTTTTCCACTGAAGATTCAACTGGAGTGCAGTTCGATTTCTTTATTTCGTATTAGTTGGTAAGCAGCAGTTACCATACTCGGACAGTGCACCCTCTTCACTTGTTTTTTGGTTTGGTGGTGCTGCTGGTAATTTTTTTCCAAATATATATATATATATATATATATATTGTGGGGATTTGCTCTGGTAGTTAGGATAAGCAGGCGCACTACAGAGGCAAAATAAAAGTTCGTAATTCAAACTTCAGTGTTTATTCACACATGATGCCAAAAACAAAATGTCACTTTTGCAGTGTTTGTGTTACTTCACACCCAATGGCAAGTTAAAGGGTTTCTGTCATCAGAATAATCGTTATGTATCTGGCTGACATTAGCGATGTGCTAATGTCAACAGAACATAACTGTATGATTTTTAACTCCTTGCCTGCCGCCGTTCCCTCAAAATAAAGACTTTTATAATATGCTAATGAACCTCTAGGTGCTAGTGGGGCATTTCTGCAGCACCTAAAGGCTCCGTCTTCTCACCCTTTGGCACACCGATGTCCAGTTGATTGACATCCTAGTTCTCCTCTGTACCCGTAAAATCCAGCGCCTGTGCCTTCCCGTTTAGTATTCGGCGCAGCCGCAGTGAATAAAGAAAGTTCTCCTGCTGCCAGCTTCACTCACTGTGCCTGTGCCGAATACTAAACGGGACGGCACAGGCGCAGGATTTTACGGGCACAGAGGAGAACTAGGATGTCAATCAACTGGACATGTGCGTGCCAAAGGGTGAGAAGACGGAGCCTCTAGGTGCTGCAGTAACGCCACAGTAGCGGCGGCAGGCAGGGAGTTAAAAATCATACAGTTATGTTCTGCTGACATTAGCACATCGCTAATGTCAGCCAGATACATAACAATTTTTCTGATGACAGAAACCCTTTAATATAACAAAAGTCACCTTGATGGCAGTTCTGCCTCAGAAAGTTCAAATATGGGCTATAGATGGCCTGTTCCCCTGACACACGGGTCTCTGCTCTCCAGCCCAGCACAGGCCTCAGATCCCAGAACACAGACCTCCTGAGCTCCACTATCAGATGGAGGTAATCCTCTCCACCAGGCAGTACTGGCTGGTTTTATGCCTGGCAAAACCCGGCCTGGAACATGGGGAGTAGTCACCCACCCAGCACTTTGACTACTCCCAGTAATAGCCGTCCCATATCAGCTATTACAGCCATGCTAAGTACCAAGGTATCAAGCAGCAACTGCTGCTAACACATAAAAAACGGCTTTTACTTCACCGAGGCAAGGAACCTTGGTGACACGCACCTATCATCCACGATGATTTCTTGTACCTTCTTACAATATATACATATATATATTGGGATATGCTGAAGCAATATATATAGTTATATCCAATATTGATTGATATGCAGCATTGGTAATTTTCAATCGATGGAGAATGAATCAACCTAACTGTAACATAGAAAATGCAGTATACAGAGACACTTATTGATTTTAATATATTGAATCCACGTTTATACTGAGTTCAGAGTTCTCCTCCGTCAGTCCTTCCTTAGAAGACACAATGGTGGTTAATAAATTCAAATCCCCATTGGTGGTATAATATAAAACAGCTCTATATATTGCATAATTTGGATCTAATAATGATCAATACGTTGTATTCCACGTTAGTGGTATAATGTAATTCAGCCTTTTGTCACTCGAGGTAGCAGTATATAACAGTTATTTAATAAAATAGTTCATCTTTAGTAATGATCCATATAGTTTACTCACAGTTGGTGGTATAGTGTAAGTAGACCTGCGTCCCACATGACTAGTCGTAGGATGACAGTAAGATTCATCCTTCTTCCGCATCTCTATGTATAATAGGCTCTGTTACCCGCTACAGCAGGGATGCTCAACCTGCGGCCCTCCAGCTGTTGTAAAACTACAACTCCCACGATGCCCTTCTGTAGGATAATAGCTGTAGGCTGTCAGGGAATGATGGGAGTTGTAGTTTTGCAACAGCTGGAGGGCCGCAGGTTGAGCATGCCTGCGCTACAGCCTCCTGTGTTGAGGTCCCACGTTGTATCGCTGATACCACCAAGATCAGCGATACCAGGTGGGATGCCAACACAGGAGGCTGTAGCGGGTAACGGCGCCTATTATACATAGAGATGCGGAGGTAAGATGAATCTTACTGTCATCCTACGACTAGTCATGTGGGACGCAGGTCTACTTACACTATATAACCAACTGTGAGTAAACTACATGGATCATTACTAAAGATCAACTATTTTATACTGCTACCTCAAGTGACAGAAGGCTGACTTACATTATAGCACCAACGTGGAATACAACGTATGAATCATTATTAGATCCAAATTATGCAAGGTATAGAGCTGGTTTATATTATACCACCAATGAGGATTTGAATATATAAACGACCATCGTGTCTTCTAAGGAAGAACTGACAGAGAACTCTGAACCATAGACGTGCGCAGCCTATTGCATTAGGGTGCGCACCCTAAAGCACAAACACACGCGCCGTGCGAGTGTATGTATGTATATATTATATACACATACACACACACATATATATATATATATACACAAATACACTCTGCATACACACATACAGACCCGCACTATCAATATAATGAAGGGAGAAGAAATCATTTTTAAACGTATTTTTCACCCTATAAGACGCTCTGGCCCATAAGACGTACCTAGGTTTTAGAGGGGGACAAAAAGAAAAAATATTTTTCATTACACCTGAGGTCAGACCACCAATAAGACCCCCAATGTTAATAAGACCCCAATAAGACCTCAGATCAGACCCCAATGTGAATGTCCCCCAATCAGACCTCAGATAAGAGCCCCAGTGCCCCATATGTGCCCCCAGTGCCTCATATCAGCCCCCCAGTGCCCTTCTTCAGGCCGCCAGCAGCCTCTCTTCAGCCCCCCAGTGCCTTATATCAGCCCCCCAGTGCCTCATATCATCCCTTCAGGGCCTCATATCAGCCCCCAATGCCCCTCTTCAGCCCTCCAGTGCCTCATATCAGCCCCCCAGCAGCCTCTCTTCAGCCCCCAGTGCCCCTCTTCATCCCCCAGTGCCTCATAGAAGCCCCCAATGCCTCATATCAGCCCCCAATGCCCCTCTTCAGCCCCCCAGTCCTCCTCTTCAGCCCCCCAGCAGCCTCTCTTCAGCCCCCAGTGCCTCATATCAGCCCCAGTGCCTCATATCAGCCCCCAATGCCCCTCTTCAGCCCCCCAGTGCCTCATATCAGCCCCCAGTGCCTCATCAGCGTTTCTTCAGCCCCCAGTGCCTCATATCAGCCCCCAGTGCCTCATATCAGCCCCAGTGCCTCATACCAGCCCACCAGCAGCCTCTCTTCAGTCCCCAGTGCCACTCTTCAGCCCCCCAGCAGCCTCTCTTCAGCCCCCAGCAGCCTCTCTTCAGCCCCCAGTGCCTCATATCAGCCCCCCAGCAGTCTCTTCAGCCCCCAGTGCCTCCATCAGCCCACAAATCAAAATAAAAATAAACACTTACCGTTCCTGCTCTGGATGCTGCCGCTTCTCACCGCCCCCACACGGTAATCCTCTTGTACAGTCTGCTGTGTGGGCGCACAGTGTGAAGTTACAGCGCGGCCTCACACTGTGCGCAGCCTTCACAGTGGAGCGCCGAGGACCAGGAAGGAAGAGGTCAGCATAGCGCTTCCCGGCACTGACAACTCAGTTGGCTTGATTATGGTGTGCCCAGGCACACCCGGCACACCCCATGCACACGCCTATGCTCTGAACTCAGTATAAACATGGATTCAATATATTCAGATCAATAAGTGTCTCTGTATGCTGCATTTTCTATGTTACAGTTAGGTTGATTCATTCTCCATCGATTGAAAATTACCAATGCTGCATATCAATCAATATTGGATATACCTATATAAATAGCTTCAGCAGATCCTAGTATATTGATATATATATATATATATATATATATATATATACACTGCTCAAAAAAATAAAGAGGACACTTAAACAACACAATGTAACTCCAAGTCAATCACACTTCTATGAAATCAAACTGTCCACTTAGGAAGCAACACTGAGTGACAATCAATTTCACATGCTTTTCTGCAAATGGGATAGACAACAGGTGGAAATTATAGGCAATTAGCAAGACACCCCCAATAAAGGACTGGTTCTGCAGGTGGTGACCACAGACAACTTCTCAGTTCCTATGCTTTCTGGCTGATGTTTTGGTCACTTTTGAATGCTGGCGGTGCTTTCACTCTAGTGGTAGCATGAGACGAAGTCTACAACCCACACAAGTGGCTCAGGTAGTGCAGCTTATCCAGGATGGCACATCAATGCGAGCTGTGGCAAGAAGGTTTGCTGTGTCTGTCAGCGTAGGAGGGCAACAACCCAGCAGCAGGACCGCTACCTCCGCCTTTGTGCAAGGAGGAACAGGAGGAGCACTGTCACAGCCCTGCAAAATGACCTCCAGCAGGCCACAAATGTGCATGTGTCTGCTCAAATGGTCAGAAACAGACTCCATGAGGGTGATATGAGGGCCCAACGTCCACAGGTGGGGGTTGTGCTTACATCCCAACAACGTGCAGGACATTTGGCATTTGCCAGAGAACACCAAGATTGGCAAATTCGCCACTGGCGCCCTGTGCTCTTCACAGATGAAAGCAGGTTCACACTGAGCACATGTGACAGATGTGACAGAGTCTTGAGATGCCGTGGAGAACATTCTGCTGCCTGCAACATCCTCCAGCATGACCGGTTTGGCATTGAGTCAGCAATGGTGTGGGTGGCATTTCTTTGGAGGGCTGCACAGCCCTCCATGTGCTCGCCAGAGGTAGCCTGACTGCTGTTAGGTACCGAGATGAGATCCTCAGACCCCTTGTGAGACCATATGCTGGTCCGGTTGGCCCTGGGTTCCTCCTAATGCAAGACAATGCTAGACCTCATGTGGCTGGAGTGTGTCAGCAGTTCCTGCAAGACGAAGGCATTGATGCTATGGACTGGCCCGCCCGTTCCCCAGACCTGAATCCAATTGAGCACATCTGGGACATCATGTCTCGCTCTATCCACCAACGTCACGTTGCACCACAGACTGTCCAGGAGTTGGCAGATGCTTTAGTCCAGGTCTGGGAGGATATCCCTCAGGAGACCGTCCGCCACCTCATCAGGAGCATGCACAGGCGTTGTAGGGAGGTCATACAGGCACGTGGAGGCCACACACACTATGAGCCTCATTTTGACTTGTTTTAAGGACATTACATCAAAGTTGGATCAGCCTGTAGTGTGTTTTTCCACTTTAATTTTGAGGGTGACTCCAAATCCAGACCTCCAAGGGTTGAAAAATTTGATTTCCATTTTTAAATTTTTGTGTGATTTTGTTGTCAGCACATTCAACTATGTAAAGAACAAAGTATTTCAGAAGAATATTTAATTAATTCAGATCTAGGATGTGTTATTTTTCTGTTCCCTTTATTTTTTTGAGCAGTGTATATACGTATACATCTTTTTACACCGTGGTTAGAGTGAACAACCATTAGTGCTGTACAGAATAAGCTATTTTACAGGTTTGTTGTCTGTCACATATGTAGTATACAAATTAGCCATGCTGTGATTATCCAGCTATCTTCACATATTACTAAGTAATACTATTGGGGTGGCTATGTAACTGACAGACATTGTGCCTTTACTGTCTAATACGGCCTTAATCTTTCTCGTTTATTTGGGGGTTTTCAGTTTTGTGCTTTTTTTGTTTTTTGGGGGGTTTATGTATACTATTTTATATTTTTAATAAACATGTATAAATTTGAGATATGAATAATGTTCTTGAAGTAATTCCAAATGGAGAGTGCATGTCTACAATATTGAATATTTAATAAATAACTTGAGAATAATGAGGTCTCTGGGTTATTCCAGATGAAGTGTGCCTATCTACTCCATTTATTATTGGTTTTGATAAGTTTGAATTTTGGAGTGACAAATGACAGTGGGCTGGTAAATTAGAGAAAATCTGAATTTATTTAGGGAAAGACACATCTCCTAATAGACAGATTTTCCCACCCACTCACTGTACAGTAAATGAACTGATAATGTTAAACTTAAGTTATGAGTGGTTATTAAGGTTGAATGTTGAATGATTCAATTTCTCATTACTGAAAAACGTACCTAAGGCATATGGCACAGACATCACATTATGTAACTAAGATTTGTATGGGACTGCAAAAAGTTAATTTGAAGGTAGACACAGCTATTTATGAACATTAAAAATAACAACAGATTAAAAATTCAATGAAAAGAAAAGTATAGTCTCCTAATGTCAGTTTTAGGCAATACTTGTGTTCCCTATAAAATAACAGTTTGCATCTTTTCTTAGAACACTGTATTGTGCCTGTTATTCCTTTTATGTTGCAAGAAAATTTAGACTAAAACCTTCAGGATCACAGGTGCATATCCATGAGGCAAACATAATTACAAAAACAAAATGGCTGCACACCATTATATATACAAACAGTAGATCTAGGAAATGGGGGTCATTCTAAATAAAAGTGGTACAATACCGACTATAAATGAGTATAAATGAATAATGGAAGCTCTTAGCGCACATACGTGTCGGGCCCATCTACCAGGCGTCAAGGTGGCTTCCGCAGATGGGTCCCTATCACTAAAGAAACTGCCTCACTTTGGACTTACTTAAGCCTACAATATTCAGGGCAGTGTAGGAACCAGCTACAAACATATTCTGCTCAGAAGTCCCAGGTAGATGGGCATGTCCAGTCTAAAAGGGGTGCCACCCCCAACATGTTGCAAGAAAATTTGACGCCTGGTAGATGGGCCCGACACGTATGTGCGCTAAGAGCTTCCATTATTCATGTATACTCATTTATAGTCGGTATTGTACCACTTTTATCTAGAATGACCCCCATTTCCTAGCTCTATATACAGTACAGACCAAAAGTTTGGACACACCTTCTCTTTCAAAGAGTTTTCTTTATTTTCATGACTATGAAAATTGTAGATTCACACTGAAGGCATCAAAACTATGAATTAACACATGTGGAATTATATACATAACAAACAAGTGTGAAACAACTGAAAATATGTCATATTCTAGGTTCTTCAAAGTAGCCACCTTTTGCTTTGATTACTGCATTGCACACTCTTGGCATTCTCTTGATGAGCTTCAAGAGGTAGTCCCCTGAAATGGTTTTCACTTCACAGGTGTGCCCTGTCAGGTTTAATAAGTGGGATTTCTTGCCTTATAAATGGGGTTGGGACCATCAGTTGCATTGAGGAGAAGTCAGGTGGATACACAGCTGATAGTCCTACTGAATAGACTGTTAGAATTTGTATTATGGCAAGAAAAAAGCAGCTAAGTAAAGAAAAACGAGTGGCCATCATTACTTTAAGAAATGAAGGTCAGTCAGTCAGCCGAAAAATTGGGAAAACTTTGAAAGTAAGGGCTATTTGACCATGAAGGAGAGTGATGGGGTGCTGCGCCAGATGACCTGGCCTCCACAGTCACCGAACCCAAACCCAATCGAGATGGTTTGGGGTGAGCTGGACCGCAGAGTGAAGGCAAAAGGGCCAACAAGTGCTAAGCATCTCTGGGAACTCCTTCAAGACTGTTGGAAGACCATTTCAGGGGACTACCTCTTGAAGCTCATCAAGAGAATGCCAAGAGTGTGCAAAGCAGTAATCAAAGCAAAAGGTGGCTACTTTGAAGAACCTAGAATATGACATATTTTCAGTTGTTTCACACTTGTTTGTTATGTATATAATTCCACATGTGTTAATTCATAGTTGTGATGCCTTCATAGTCATGAAAATAAAGAAAACTCTTTGAATGAGAAGGTGTGTCCAAACTTTTGGTCTGTACTGTATAATGGTGTGCACCCATTTTGTTTTTGTTATTCCTTTTATATATTTATAAATAAATTGATAACTAGGTGTTACCATTGCATTTGTCAAAGGGGTGATAGCCTGATACTATTAGCACCAATAGGAAGGTATAATGGAGCGGATGTGTATCCTCTGTTTTACTTAAACAGATTTGACTTGAGACTACTCCTCGAGGCATTATCTAAGTGGCTCTCCAGGTGTTCACCCTTTAACCAATGTACAGGGATTTGGATTCTTCTACAGGGGAAGCACCAGGCCACTACTTCTTGGAGTAGTCTCTGTTCAAGTGACTACTTGCCCACGGTGATCAAGAGACACCAGTGTGGCACACGGAGGAATCATAAAAAAAAACATAGTTGGGGACAGACTGAGGTCAGGGAAGGCAGAACATGTACAATCCAATTAACAGTCCGAGTTCAGGCCAGCCAGCCTCGGCCCAGAACAGAAAAGAGGCAAGGGTCAAGTCAGGCAAAGAAGGGTCAATTCCAGAATCAGACTGAAATCCATACACGGAACAAGCAAAACTAACAGTACATCTTTGAAGGAACTCAATGAACAAAGACCTATTACTCAGCCACCTTCTCACAGGTTAAGGTGCTTAAAGTACCCCAAGGTAAACAACCATTGGCTGGGGAAGATTAGGGCACGTGTACACTGGGCTTTTAAAACCCAAAGGAAAAGTATGTGCCCTGCAGGCAGAGAAGGCCATTGCTGACAGGAAGCAAGCCTCAGTCTGTATGGAGAGCATAATTAATCTGACAGCTGGGACCACTGGGCAGGGAGAGTTGGATGTAAGTGGGACCAGGGCATCGAAGCCTTTGGAAGTATGGAGTGGGTAAGCAAGAGGGCACACCATTAGCTGGTAAAATCCATATAGATGAATAGAGCTGGAGTTCACATGCCCAACTTGCTACTCTATTCATTTTATGGGCTCCAGGGGGGTACAGGGTCCCTGTTTTCATGACTGGTGGGAGTCCTATAAGTAGGAGTCCACCAATCTAGTAGTTATCCCCTAACCTGTGGACTGCAGCTTATTGACAACTGGGGGTTACCATACGTCTTGTCAATAAAATGGATTCTTACACAGTGTGATACTGTCAGCAATGATTGGACACTAACTTGTCAATTTAAGCTTCCATTTCCAGGAGGAATAACAGAAGAACTTTCAGACATGGAAGTCCGTGGCTGTGCATGAAAGATAATACTGACTGTATTGTGGCACTGCTCCTGCGAGGATTGAATGTGCCCTAATCCTCTGCTCTGCCTTGGGGAGGGGAGCATTTATTTATTTCATGCACTTATATAGCGCTACTATATTCCGCAGCGCTTTACAGACATTAGCATCAAGCTGTCCTTAATGGGGCTCACAATCTAAGGTCCCAATCAGTATGTCTTCGGTTTCCTCCCACACTCCAGAGGAAACCCACGCAAACACGGGGAGAATATACAAACTCCATGCAGATGTTGTCCTTGGTCGGATTTGAACCTCGGACCCCAGCACTGCAAGGTACCAGTGCTAACCACTGAGCCACAGTGCTGCACATAGTATGTACGCTCTCCCCTTCACAGGAGCTGTATCTGCACACAACAGTCAAAACATACTATATACAGTATAAAGTACCCTTTTGCCTTGCCTACTGATGAACATGTACAGTCGTGGCCAAAAGTTTTGAGAATGACACAAATATTAGTTTTCACAAAGTTTGCTGCTAAACTGCTTTTAGATCTTTGTTTCAGTTGTTTCTGTGATGTAGTGAAATATAATTACACGCACTTCATACGTTTCAAAGGCTTTTATCGACAATTACATGACATTTATGCAAAGAGTCAGTATTTGCAGTGTTGGCCCTTCTTTTTCAGGACCTCTGCAATTCGACTGGGCATGCTCTCAATCAACTTCTGGGCCAATTCCTGACTGATAGCAACCCATTCTTTCATAATCACTTCTTGGAGTTTGTCAGAATTAGTGGGTTTTTGTTTGTCCACCTGCCTCTTGAGGATTGACCACAAGTTCTCAATGGGATTAAGATCTGGGGAGTTTCCAGGCCATGGACCCAAAATGTCAACGTTTTGGTCCCCGAGCCACTTATTTATAACTTTTGCCTTATGGCACGGTGCTCCATCGTGCTGGAAAATGCATTGTTCTTCATCAAACTGTTGTTGGATTGTTGGAAGAAGTTGCTGTTGGAGGGTGTTTTGGTACCATTCTTTATTCATGGCTGTGTTTTTGGGCAAAATTGTGAGTGAGCCCACTCCCTTGGATGAGAAGCAACCCCACACATGAATGGTCTCAGGATGCTTTACTGTTGGCATGACACAGGACTGATGGTAGCGCTCACCTTTTCTTCTTCGGACAAGCCTTTTTCCAGATGCCCCAAACAATCGGAAAGAGGCTTCATCGGAGAATATGGCTTTGCCCCAGTCCTCAGCAGTCCATTCACCATACTTTCTGCAGAAGAGCAATCTCTCCCTGATGTTTTTTTTGGAGAGAAGTGGCTTCTTTGCTGGCCTCACTGTGCGTGCAGATGTGCTCACACCTGCCTGCTGCCATTCCTGAGCAAGCTCTGCACTGGTGGCACTCCAATCCCGCAGCTGAATCCTCTTTAGGAGACTATCCTGGGCCTTGCTGGACTTTCTTGGATGCCCTGAAGCCTTTTTAACAAGAATTGAACCTCTTTCCTTGAAGTTCTTGATGATCCTATAAATTGTTGATTGAGGTGCAATCTTAGTAGCCACAATATCCTTGCCTGTGCAGCCATTTTTATGCAAC
>NW_024400500.1:0-29232 GCF_905171765.1 Bufo bufo | reverse complement strand
CTGATACTATCACCTGCTGACAATACATTGTGACATCATAATAGAACCCTGGATACTATTATCTGCTGACCATACATTGTGATATCATAATGGAATCCTGTATGCTATTACCTGCTGACCATACATTGTGACATCAAAATAGAACTCTGGATACTATTATCTGCTGACAATACATTGTGACATCATAATGGAATCCTGGATACTATTTTCTGCTGACCATTCCTTGTGACATCATAATGGAATACTGAATACTATTATCTGCAGACCATACATTGTGACATCATAATGGAATCCCGGATACATTATGACATCATAATGTAATCCTAGATACTATCATCTAATTACTATATATTGTGATATCATAATGGAATCCTAGATACTATCACCTGCTGACCATACATTGTCACATCATAATGAAATCCTGAATACTATTATCTGCTTACCATACATTGTGACATCATAATAGAATCCTGGATACTATCATCTGGTCAACTTACATTGTGACATCATAATGGAATCCTGGATACTATCACCTGCTGACAATACATTGTGACATCATAATGGAATCCTAGATACTATCACCTGCTGACCATACATTGTGACATCATAATAGAACCCTGGATACTATTATCTTCTGACCATACATTGTGATATCATAATGGAATCCTGTATGCTATTACCTGCTGACCATACATTGTGATATCATAATAGAACCCTGGATACTATTATCTGCTGACAATACATTGTGACATCATAATGGAATCCTCAATACTATTTTCTGCTGACCATACATTGTGACATCATAATAGAACCCTGGATACCATCATCTGCTGACCATTCATTGTGACATCATAATGGAATCAACGATACTATCATCTTATTACTATACATTGTGACATCATAATGGAATCCTGGATAGTATTATCTGCTCATCTTACATTGTGACATCATAATGGAATCCTGGATACTATCACCTGCTAACCATATATTGTGAAATCATAATGGAATCCTGAAAACTATTATTTGCTGGCCATCCATTGTGACATCATAATGGAACTCTGGATACTATTAAATGCTGACAATACATTGTGACATCATAATAGAATCCTGGATACTATCATCTTGTTACTATACATTGTGACATCATAATGGAATCCTGGATACTATTATCTGCTGGCCATCCATTGTGACATCATAATGCAACCCTGGATACTATTAAATGCTGACAATACATTGTGACATCATAATGGAATCCTGGATACTATCATCTTGTTACTATACATTGTGACATCATAATGGAATCCTGGATACTATTATCTGCTGACCTGTCATGGTCTTACCTGCTTGCTGCTCTCCTTCGTTTGACATGTGCTGGCGGCCATCTTGGGTCCTGGGTTTCTTGTAGCCTTCCACCCTGCGGCTCCTCCTTCCCCTGGGAGGAGCTGGATGCCTAGCTCATATATATAGGAGGTCTGTGGCTTCAGTTCCTTGCTTGGTCCTCTTGTGTTCACATGCTTCTAAGACTGCTGCTGCTTCTGGTTCCTGATCCTGGCCTCGTCTGACTACCCTGCTGGTTCCTGATCCTGGCTTCGTCTGACTACCCTGCTGGTTCCTGATCCTGGCTTCGTCTGACTACCCTGCTGGTTCCTGATCCTGGCTTCGTCTGACTACCCTTCTGGTTCCTGACCTCTGGCTTCGCAAAGACTCTGCTCGGTTTCACCATCCGTTTGGACTTTTGCTTTACAGCTTTATTTTTAATAAAGCCTTCTTATTTTCACTTATCTCTTGTTGTACGTCTGGTTCATGGTTCCGTGACATTAGGACCAAGCCATGAATTCTGACGGTACAGGGCCATCCTCGCTACCCACGCTGGTTGCCAGACTTGATCAGCAGGATCACCTGTTGGGTCGGTTCGCTGTGGCGTTGCAAACCCTGCTTGAACGCACGGCTCATTTCGCTCCCGTTGCCGATGGGTCGGTTGTCGCTCCTGGGCTCGCTCCTACTGCCGCTCCGGTTGTTGCGCCAGAGTCTACCCCGACACCTGTTGTTGCGCCTGCGGTGTTTCGGGGTATGACCGGTTCTGCCCCTCTTCCACAGCGCTTTGGGGGAGAGCCAACTCAGTGCCGAGGTTTCCTTAACCAGGTGGGCATTTATTTCGAGTTGCTGCCACATGCCTTTCCTACTGAGAGATCAAAGGTGGGCTTCTTGATCTCGCTGCTCTCGGACAAGGCCTTGGTCTGGGCCAGCCCTTTATGGGAGAACAACAATCCGGTGGTTGCCGAGTTTTCCGGTTTTGTTGCTTCTCTTCGGAAGGTATTCGATGTGCCGGCTCGTGCTGCCTCTGCTGCGAAGCTCCTTATGTCCATCAGACAGGGTTCACGATCCGTAGCTGAATACGCCATTGAGTTTCGTACCCTGGCAGCAGAGGTGGGCTGGAATAATGAGGCTCTGGTCGCTGCTTTCTCTCATGGTCTCTCGGATGCCTTGAAGGATGAGGTTGCAGCTAAGGACCTACCAGTTGAGCTCGAGTCTCTTATTTCTTTCCTGATTTTGATTGACACCAGACTCAGGGAGAGACCTTCCTTTAAGGAGAACCTGCGGAGGTCTTCTAACAGATTGGTGCCTACGTTTGCTGTCCCACCCGTGCCTCCCTCTCCTCCCACGCCTCCTGGGGATGACTTGTCTGGGGGTGAACCCATGCAGCTGGGGTTTGCTCGCCTGTCCGAGGGGGAGAGGGCACTCCGGAGACGAGAGGGCCGATGCATGTACTGTGGTCTCGGTGGGCATTTTCGGTTGGCATGTCCGAACCGTCCGGGAAACGCTCGTACCCTGAGATCCTGTCGGGGGCAGATCTTGGGTGGAGTCTCCTCGTCCCCGGTTTCCCGTGTTGACAAACCACTGATCACTGTTGTCCTTTCCTGGGTCGGGGGCTCGGTGACGACCCAGGCGTTGGTGGACTCTGGTGCTGGTGGTTTGTTCATTGATAGTGTGTTCGCTGCCGCCAATTCCATTCCTCTGCAGGCTCGAGGTTCCCCACTGGCTCTTGAGGCGATAGACGGCAGACCCCTTCTGCCGCCACACGTGACTCATGAGACCCTTCCAGTGGGAATAGCCATTGGTGCCGTTCACAGAGAGTCGGTCTGCCTCCAGGTTATTTCGTCTCCACACTACTCGGTGGTCTTGGGGTACCCCTGGCTCCAGAAGCATAATCCGACTTTCGATTGGAGATCGGTCGAGATCCTCTCGTGGTCACCGCAGTGTGGGGCTAGTTGCATCCATGGGTCTGTCAAGTTGCTGTGTACTTCCTCGGACTCTCTGTTGCCTCCTGAATACGAGGAGTACCGGGATGTATTCGATAAGGTGCGCGCGGTTGCCCTACCTCCGCACCGCCCATACGATTGTGCCATAGAGTTACAATCTGGTGCCGTTCCTCCTCGTGGCAAAGTCTATCCACTGTCGGTAGCGGAGAATGAGGCCATGGAGGAGTACGTGAGGGAGGCGCTTTCACGCGGACACATTCGCAAATCTTCGTCCCCGGCAGGGGCTGGATTTTTCTTTGTGAAAAAGAAGGGCGGTGAGTTGAGGCCTTGCATCGATTACAGGGGTCTCAATCGCATCACGATCAAGAACGCTTACCCGATACCCTTGATCTCCGAGCTGTTCGATCGCCTTAAAGGGGCCACGGTCTTTACCAAACTCGACCTGAGGGCGGCATATAACCTGGTAAGGATCAAGGCGGGCGATGAGTGGAAGACCGCGTTTAACACCAGGACCGGTCATTACGAATCCTTGGTTATGCCCTTTGGGTTGTGCAATGCGCCCGCAGTCTTTCAGGAATTCATCAACGATGTTTTCCGTGACCTGTTGCAGCAGTGTGTGGTAGTCTATTTGGATGACATCTTGGTATATTCTGAATCCATGGAGGCCCACATTCTGGATGTCAGACGAGTGTTGCAACGGTTACGAGAGAACAAGCTGTTCGGTAAGCTTGAGAAATGCGAATTTCACCGATCCCAGGTAACCTTCTTAGGTTACATCATTTCCGCTGAGGGGTTCTCCATGGATCCTGAGAAGGTTTCGGCTGTCTTACAGTGGCCCCAGCCCAGTGGTCTTCGTTCCCTGCAGCGCTTTTTGGGCTTCGCCAATTATTATCGGAAGTTCATCAGGGACTTTTCCATGCTGGCCAAGCCTCTCACGGATCTGACCAGGAAGGGCAGTAATTCCCAGGTCTGGCCGCTCGAGGCCATCCGAGCTTTTGAGGCCCTAAAGTCCGCCTTTGTGTCGGCTCCGATTCTGTCGCATCCCAACCCTGGGTTGTCCTTTGTCCTCGAGGTGGACGCGTCTGAGACGGGAGTAGGCGCCCTTCTGTCTCAGCGTAGAACACCAGAGGGTCCTCTGCTTCCTTGTGGGTTTTACTCCCGGAAACTGTCTTCCGCGGAGTGCAACTATCAGATTGGTGACAGGGAGTTATTGGCCATCGTGCAGGCCCTTAAAGAATGGAGGCACTTGCTCGAGGGTTCGGTGGTTCCGGTTCTCATCCTGACGGACCACAAGAATCTGACCTACCTTTCTGAGGCCAAGAGATTGACACCACGTCAGGCCAGATGGGCTCTGTTCTTGTCACGTTTTAATTACGTGGTCTCCTACCTACCCGGTTCCAAGAACATCAGGGCGGATGCCTTATCACGGCAGTACTCCGAGCTGTCCAGGGAGGAGTCGATTCCGACTTCGGTCATACCTCCGAATCAGATCCTGGCCGCCATTCGCACCAGCCTGACCTCTCCCCTGGGTGAGCAGATTTTGGCGGCTCAATCTGGTGCTCCCTCTGGGAGACCCAACGGCAGATGTTTTGTGCCTGAGGAGTTGCGCACTCGGTTGTTGCGAACCTACCATAACTCCAAGACCGCGGGGCATCCTGGAAAGAATCAGCTGTCCTGGGCTGTTTCACGTCTGTTCTGGTGGCCTTCCCTACGTTCCGACATCGCCGCATATGTAGCGGCATGCTCCGTTTGTGCCCAGAGTAAGTCCCCTCGGCACCTTCCGTTGGGCCTTCTGCAACCCATAGCCACCGGGGAGCGCCCATGGTCACACCTGGGGATGGATTTCATTGTGGACCTCCCTGCATCCCGAGGCCATACGGTCATTCTCATGATTGTGGATCGGTTTTCCAAAATGTGCCACTGTGTTCCTCTCAAGAAGTTACCCTCTGCACAAGAGTTGGCCACGATTTTTGCCAGGGAGGTCTTCCGGTTGCACGGTTTGCCTAAGGAGATTGTGTCGGATCGGGGGAGTCAGTTTGTGTCCAGGTTCTGGCGCGCCTTTTGCTCCCAGTTGGGGATTCATCTCTCCTTCTCCTCGGCCTACCACCCTCAGTCCAATGGGGCCGCAGAACGATCCAATCAGGCCTTGGAGCAATTCCTTCGTTGCTATGTCTCCGATCACCAAGACAATTGGGTTGACCTCCTGCCTTGGGCTGAGTTTGCCAGGAACACGGCGGTGAACTCTTCCTCTGGGACGTCTCCCTTCATGGCCAATTATGGGTTCCAACCTGCCGTGTTACCGGAGGTATTCTCTCCCCAGGATATTCCGGCTGTGGAGGATCACCTTTCCGTCCTACGTGCTTCTTGGGTACAGATCCAGAAGTCCCTTGAGGTCTCTGCGCAGCGCCAGAGATTCCAGGCTGATCGCAGACGAGCGCCTGCTCCTTCCTACCAGGTCGGAGACCGTGTATGGTTGTCCACCCGCAACCTCAACCTTCGAGTGCCCACTCCCAAGCTGGCGCCTCGCTTTGTTGGTCCCTTCCGAGTGCTTCGCAGGGTAAACCCGGTAGCCTATGCCCTTGCGCTTCCTCCTGGCATGCGGATCTCCAACGTGTTTCATGTCTCCCTGTTGAAGCCACTGGTGTGTAATCGTTTCACTTCCTCGGTTCCTCGGCCTCGTCCGGTCCAAGTGGGCAATCGTGAGGAATATGAGGTGAGCAATATCCTGGACTCACGCCTGGTCCGCGGTCGGTTGCAGTTTTTGGTCCATTGGCGTGGTTATGGTCCAGAGGAGCGTTCCTGGGTTCCCTCCGCAGATGTCCATGCTCCTGCCTTGCTCCGAGCCTTCCACGCACGCTTCCCTCAGAAACCGTTTTGTGCTTCGCGGAGGAGGGGCCCTTGAGGGGGAGGTACTGTCATGGTCTTACCTGCTTGCTGCTCTCCTTCGTTTGACATGTGCTGGCGGCCATCTTGGGTCCTGGGTTTCTTGTAGCCTTCCACCCTGCGGCTCCTCCTTCCCCTGGGAGGAGCTGGATGCCTAGCTCATATATATAGGAGGTCTGTGGCTTCAGTTCCTTGCTTGGTCCTCTTGTGTTCACATGCTTCTAAGACTGCTGCTGCTTCTGGTTCCTGATCCTGGCCTCGTCTGACTACCCTGCTGGTTCCTGATCCTGGCTTCGTCTGACTACCCTGCTGGTTCCTGATCCTGGCTTCGTCTGACTACCCTGCTGGTTCCTGATCCTGGCTTCGTCTGACTACCCTTCTGGTTCCTGACCTCTGGCTTCGCAAAGACTCTGCTCGGTTTCACCATCCGTTTGGACTTTTGCTTTACAGCTTTATTTTTAATAAAGCCTTCTTATTTTCACTTATCTCTTGTTGTACGTCTGGTTCATGGTTCCGTGACATGACCATACATTGTGACATCATAATGGAATCCTGAATATATTATCTGCTGACCATACATTGTGACATCATAATGGAATCCTGGATACTATCATCTGCTCACCTTACATTGTGACATCATAATGGAATCCTGGATACTATCACCTGCTGACCATACAATGTGACATCATAATGGAATCCTGGATACTATTATCTGCGGACCATACTTTGTGACATCATAATGGAATCCTGGATACTATTATCTGGTGACCATACATTGTGACATCATAATGGAACCCTGGATACTATCACCTGCTGATCATACATTGTGACATCATAATGGAATCCTGAATAGTATTATCTGCTGACCATCCATTGTGACATCATAATAGAACCCTGGATACTATTATATGCTGACAATACATTGTGACATTATAATGGAATCCTAGATACTATCACCTGCTGACCATACATTGTGACATCATAATAGAACCCTGGATACTATTATCTTCTGACCATACATTGTGATATCATAATGGAATCCTGTATGCTATTACCTGCTGACCATACATTGTGATATCATAATAGAACCCTGGATACTATTATCTGCTGACAATACATTGTGACATCATAATGGAATCCTCAATACTATTTTGTGCTGACCATACATTGTGACATCATAATAGAACCCTGGATACCATCATCTGCTGACCGTTCATTGTGACATCATAATGGAATCAACGATACTATCATCTTATTACTATACATTGTGACATCATAATGGAATCCTGGATAGTATTATCTGGTGACCATACATTGTGACATCATAATGGAACCCTGGATACTATCACCTGCTGATCATACATTGTGACATCATAATGGAATCCTGAATAGTATTATCTGCTGACCATCCATTGTGACATCATAATAGAACCCTGGATACTATTATATGCTGACAATACATTGTGACATTATAATGGAATCCTAGATACTATCACCTGCTGACCATACATTGTGACATCATAATAGAACCCTGGATACTATTATCTTCTGACCATACATTGTGATATCATAATGGAATCCTGTATGCTATTACCTGCTGACCATACATTGTGATATCATAATAGAACCCTGGATACTATTATCTGCTGACAATACATTGTGACATCATAATGGAATCCTCAATACTATTTTGTGCTGACCATACATTGTGACATCATAATAGAACCCTGGATACCATCATCTGCTGACCGTTCATTGTGACATCATAATGGAATCAACGATACTATCATCTTATTACTATACATTGTGACATCATAATGGAATCCTGGATAGTATTATCTGCTCATCTTACATTGTGACATCATAATGGAATCCTGGATACTATCACCTGCTGACCATATATTGTGAAATCATAATGGAATCCTGAAAACTATTATTTGCTGGCCATCCATTGTGACATCATAATGGAACTCTGGATACTATTAAATGCTGACAATACATTGTGACATCATAATAGAATCCTGGATACTATCATCTTATTACTATACATTGTGACATCATAATGGAATCCTGGATACTATTATCTGCTGGCCATCCATTGTGACATCATAATGGAACCCTGGATACTATTAAATGCTGACAATACATTGTGACATCATAATGGAATCCTGGATACTATCATCTTGTTACTATACATTGTGACATCATAATGGAATCCTGGATACTATTATCTGCTGACCATACATTGTGACATCATAATGGAATCCTGAATACTATTATCTGCTGACCATACATTGTGACATCATAATGGAATCCTGGATACTATCATCTGCTCACCTTACATTGTGACATCATAATGGAATCCTGGATACTATCACCTGCTGACCATACAATGTGACATCATAATGGAATCCTGGATACTATCATCTGCTTACCATACATTGTGACATCATAACGGAATCCTGGATAGTATTATGTACTGACCATACATTGTGACATCACAATGGAATGCTACATACCATCATCTGAAGACCATACATTGTGACATCATAATGGAATCCTGGATACTATCATCTTATTACTATACATTGTGACATCATAATGGATTCCTGGATACTATCACCTGCTGACCATACAATGTGACATCATAATGGAATCCTGGATACTATTATCTGCGGACCATACTTTGTGACATCATAATGGAATCCTGGATACTATCATCTGCTTAACTTACATTGTGACATCATAATGGAATCCTGAATACTATCATCTGCTTACCATACATTGTGACATCAGAACGGAATCCTGGATAGTATTATGTACTGACCATACATTGTGACATCACAATGGAATGCTACATACCATCATCTGAAGATCCATACATTGTGACATCATAATGGAATCCTGGATACTATCATCTTATTACAATACATTGTGACATCATAATGGAATCCTGGATACTATTATCTGCTGACCATAAATTGTGACATCATAATGAAACCCTGGATACTTTTATATGCTGACAATACATTGTGACATCATAATAGAATCCTGGATACTATTATCTGGTGACCATACATTGTGACATCATAATGGAACCCTGGATACAATCACCTGCTGATCATACATTGTGACATCATAATGGAATCCTGAATACTATTATTTGCTGACCATCCATTGTGACATCATAATAGAACCCTGGATACTATTATATGCTGACAATACATTGTGACATCATAATGGAATCCTAGATACTATCACCTGCTGACCATACATTGTGATATCATAATGGAATCCTGTATGCTATTACCTGCTGACCATATATTGTGACATCATAATAGAACTCTGGATACTATTATCTGCTGACAATACATTGTGACATCATAATGGAATCCTGGATACTATTTTCTGCTGACCATTCCTTGTGACATCCTAATGGAATACTGTATACTATTATCTGCAGACCATACATTGTGACATCATAATGGAATCCCGGATACATTATGACATCATAATGTAATCCTAGATACTATCATCTAATTACTATATATTGTAATATCATAATGGAATCCTAGATGCTATCACCTGCTGAACATACATTGTCACATCATAATGAAATCCTGAATACTATTATCTGCTTACCATACATTGTGACATCAAAATAGAATCCTGGATACTATCATCTGGTCACCTTACATTGTGACGTCATAATGGAATCCTGGATACTATCACCTGCTGACAATACATTGTGACATCATAATGGAATCCTAAATACTATTATCTGCTGACCATACATTGTAAAATCATAATGGAACCCTGGATACTATTATATGCTGACAATACATTGTGACATCGTAATGGAATCCTGGATACAATTATCTGCAGACCATACATTGTGACATCATAATGGAATCCCGGATACATTTAGACATCACAATGTAATACTGGATACTATCATCTGATTACTATACATTGTGATATCATAATGTAATCCTAGATACTATCATCTGCTGACCATACATTGTGACATCATAATGGAAACCAGAAAACTATCATCTGCTTACCATACATTGTGACATCATAATGGAATCCTGGATAGTATTGTCTACTGACCATACATTGTGACATCACAATGGAATCCTGGATACCATCATCTGCTGACCGTACATTGTGACATCATAATGGAATCCTGGATACTATCATCTTATTACTATACATTGTGACATCATAATGGAATCCTGGATACTATTATCTGGTGACCATGCATTGTGAAATCAAAATGGAACCCTGGATACTATAACCTGCTGATCATACATTGTGACATCATAATGGAATCCTGAATACTATTATCTGCTGACCATCCATTGTGACATTATAATAGAACCCTGGATACTATTATATGCTGACAATACATTGTGACATCACAATGGAATCCTGGATACCATCATCTTCTGACCGTACATTGTGACATCATAATGGAATCCTGGATACTATCATCTTATTACTATACATTGTGACATCATAATGGAATCCTGGATACTATTATCTGGTGACCATACATTGTGACATCATAATGGAACCCTGGATACTATCACCTGCTGATCATACATTGTGACATCATAATGGAATCCTGAATAGTATTATCTGCTGACCATCCATTGTAACATCATAATAGAACCCTGGATACTATTATATGCTGACAATACATTGTGACATCATAATGGAATCCTAGATACTATCACCTGCTGACCATACATTGTGACATCATAATAGAACCCTGGATACTATTATCTTCTGACCATACATTGTGATATCATAATGGAATCCTGTATGCTATTACCTGCTGACCATACATTGTGATATCATAATAGAACCCTGGATACTATTATCTGCTGACAATACATTGTGACATCATAATGGAATCCTCAATACTATTTTCTGCTGACCATACATTGTGACATCATAATAGAACCCTGGATACCATCATCTGCTGACCGTTCATTGTGACATCATAATGGAATCAACGATACTATCATCTTATTACTATACATTGTGACATCATAATGGAATCCTGGATAGTATTATCTGCTCATCTTACATTGTGACATCATAATGGAATCCTGGATACTATCACCTGCTGACCATATATTGTGAAATCATAATGGAATCCTGAAAACTATTATTTGCTGGCCATCCATTGTGACATCATAATGGAACTCTGGATACTATTAAATGCTGACAATACATTGTGACATCATAATAGAATCCTGGATACTATCATCTTATTACTATACATTGTGACATCATAATGGAATCCTGGATACTATTATCTGCTGGCCATCCATTGTGACATCATAATGGAACCCTGGATACTATTAAATGCTGACAATACATTGTGACATCATAATGGAATCCTGGATACTATCATCTTGTTACTATACATTGTGACATCATAATGGAATCCTGGATACTATTATCTGCTGACCATACATTGTGACATCATAATGGAATCCTGAATACTATTATCTGCTGACCATACATTGTGACATCATAATGGAATCCTGGATACTATCATCTGCTCACCTTACATTGTGACATCATAATGGAATCCTGGATACTATCACCTGCTGACCATACAATGTGACATCATAATGGAATCCTGGATACTATTATCTGCGGACCATACATTGTGACATCATAATGGAATCCTGGATACTATCATCTGCTTAACTTACATTGTGACATCATAATGGAATCCTGAATACTATCATCTGCTTACCATACATTGTGACATCATAACGGAATCCTGGATAGTATTATGTACTGACCATACATTGTGACATCTCAATGGAATGCTACATACCATCATCTGAAGACCATACATTGTGACATCATAATGGAATCCTGGATACTATCATCTTATTACTATACATTGTGACATCATAATGGAATCCTGGATACTATTATCTGCTGACCATAAATTGTGACATCATAATGAAACCCTGGATACTTTTATATGCTGACAATACATTGTGACATCATAATAGAATCCTGGATACTATTATCTGGTGACCATACATTGTGACATCATAATGGAACCCTGGATACAATCACCTGCTGATCATACATTGTGAAATCATAATGGAATCCTGAATACTATTATCTGCTGACCATCCATTGTGACATCATAATAGAACCCTGGATACTATTAAATGCTGACAATACATTGTGACATCATAATGGAATCCTGGATACTATCATCTTGTTACTATACATTGTGACATCATAATGGAATCCTGGATACTATTATCTGCTGACCATACATTGTGACATCATAATGGAATCCTGAATACTATTATCTGCTGACCATACATTGTGACATCATAATGGAATCCTGGATACTATCATCTGCTCACCTTACATTGTGACATCATAATGGAATCCTGGATACTATCACCTGCTGACCATACAATGTGACATCATAATGGAATCCTGGATACTATTATCTGCGGACCATACATTGTGACATCATAATGGAATCCTGGATACTATCATCTGCTTAACTTACATTGTGACATCATAATGGAATCCTGAATACTATTATCTGCTGACCATACATTGTGACATCATAATGGAATCCTGAATACTATTATCTGCTGACCATACATTGTGACATCATAATGGAATCCTGGATACTATCATCTGCTCACCTTACATTGTGACATAATAATGGAATCCTATATACTATCACCTGCTGACCATACAATGTGACATCATAATAGAATCCTGGATACTATTATCTGCGGACCATACATTGTGACATCATAATGGAATCCTGGATACTATCATCTGCTTACCATACATTGTGACATCATAACGGAATCCTGGATAGTATTATGTACTGACCATACATTGTGACATCACAATGGAATGCTACATACCATCATCTGAAGACCATACATTGTGACATCATAATGGAATCCTGGATACTATCATCTTATTACTATACATTGTGACATCATAATGGAATCCTGGATACTATTATCTGCTGACCATAAATTGTGACATCATAATGAAACCCTGGATACTTTTATATGCTGACAATACATTGTGACATCATAATAGAATCCTGGATACTATTATCTGGTGACCATACATTGTGACATCATAATGGAACCCTGGATACAATCACCTGCTGATCATACATTGTGAAATCATAATGGAATCCTGAATACTATTATCTGCTGACCACCCATTGTGACATCATAATAGAACCCTGGATACTATTATATGCTGACAATACATTGTGACATCATAATGGAATCCTAGATACTATCACCTGCTGACCATACATTGTGACATCATCATGGAATCCTGGATACTATCACCTGCTGACAATACATTGTGACATCATAATAGAACCCTGGATACTATTATCTGCTGACCATACATTGTGATATCATAATGGAATCCTGTATGCTATTACCTGCTGACCATACATTGTGACATCATAATAGAACTCTGGATACTATTATCTGCTGACAATACATTGTGACATCATAATGGAATCCTGGATACTATTTTCTGCTGACCATTCCTTGTGACATCATAATGGAATACTGAATACTATTATCTGCAGACCATACATTGTGACATCATAATGGAATCCCGGATACATTATGACATCATAATGTAATCCTAGATACTATCATCTAATTACTATATATTGTGATATCACAATGGAATCCTAGATACTATCACCTGCTGACCATACATTGTCACATCATAATGAAATCCTGAATACTATTATCTGCTTACCATACATTGTGACATCATAATAGAATCCTGGATACTATCATCTGGTCAACTTACATTGTGACATCATAATGGAATCCTGGATAATATCACCTGCTGACAATACATTGTGACATCATAATGGAATCCTAGATACTATCACCTGCTGACCATACATTGTGACATCATAATAGAACCCTGGATACTATTATCTTCTGACCATACATTGTGATATCATAATGGAATCCTGTATGCTATTACCTGCTGACCATACATTGTGATATCATAATAGAACCCTGGATACTATTATCTGCTGACAATACATTGTGACATCATAATGGAATCCTCAATACTATTTTCTGCTGACCATACATTGTGACATCATAATAGAACCCTGGATACCATCATCTGCTGACCATTCATTGTGTCATCATAATGGAATCAACGATACTATCATCTTATTACTATACATTGTGACATCATAATGGAATCCTGGATAGTATTATCTGCTCATCTTACATTGTGACATCATAATGGAATCCTGGATACTATCACCTGCTGACCATATATTGTGAAATCATAATGGAATCCTAAAAACTATTATTTGCTGGCCATCCATTGTGACATCATAATGGAACTCTGGATACTATTAAATGCTGACAATACATTGTGACATCATAATAGAATCCTGGATACTATCATCTTGTTACTATACATTGTGACATCATAATGGAATCCTGGATACTATTATCTGCTGGCCATCCATTGTGACATCATAATGGAACCCTGGATACTATTAAATGCTGACAATACATTGTGACATCATAATGGAATCCTGGATACTATCATCTTGTTAGTATACATTGTGACATCATAATGGAATCCTGGATACTATTATCTGCTGACCATACATTGTGACATCATAATGGAATCCTGAATACTATTATCTGCTGACCATACATTGTGACATCATAATGGAATCCTGGATACTATCATCTGCTCACCTTACATTGTGACATCATAATAGAATCCTGGATACTATCACCTGCTGACCATACAATGTGACATCATAATGGAATCCTGGATACTATTATCTGCGGACCATACATTGTGACATCATAATGGAATCCTGGATACTATCATCTGCTTAACTTACATTGTGACATCATAATGGAATCCTGAATACTATCATCTGCTTACCATACATTGTGACATCATAACGGAATCCTGGATAGTATTATGTACTGACCATACATTGTGACATCACAATGGAATGCTACATACCATCATCTGAAGACCATACATTGTGACATCATAATGGAATCCTGGATACTATCATCTTATTACTATACATTGTGACATCATAATGGAACCCCGGATAATATTATCTGCTGACAATACATTGTGACATCATAATGAAACCCTGGATACTTTTATATGCTGACAATACATTATGACATCATAATAGAATCCTGGATACTATTATCTGGTGACCATACATTGTGACATCATAATGGAACCCTGGATACAATCACCTGCTGATCATACATTGGTACATCATAATGGAATCCTGAATACTATTATCTGCTGACCATCCATTGTGACATCATAATAGAACCCTGGATACTATTATATGCTGACAATACATTGTGACTTCATAATGGAATCCTAGATACTATCACCTGCTGACCATACATTGTGACATCATCATGGAATCCTGGATACTATCACCTGCTGACAATACATTGTGACATCATAATAGAACCCTGGATACTATTATCTGCTGACCATACATTGTGATATCATAATGGAATCCTGTATGCTATTACCTGCTGACCATACATTGTGACATCATAATAGAACTCTGGATACTATTATCTGCTGACAATACATTGTGACATCATAATGGAATCCTGGATACTATTATCTGGTGACCATACAATGTGACATCATAATGGAACCCTGGATACTATCACCTGCTGATCATACATTGTGACATCATAATGGAATCCTGAATACTATTATCTGCTGACCATCCATTGTGACATCATAATAGAACCCTGGATACTATTATATGCTGACAATACATTGTGACATTACAATGGAATCCTGGATACCATCATCTGCTGACCGTACATTGTGACATCATAATGGAATCCTGGATACTATCATCTTATTACTATACATTGTGACATCATAATGGAATCCTGGATACTATTATCTGGTGACCATACATTGTGACATCATAATAGAACCCTGGATACTATTATATGCTGACAATACATTGTGACATCATAATGGAATCCTAGATACTATCACCTGCTGACCATACATTGTGACATCATCATGGAATCCTGGATACTATCACCTGCTGACAATGCATTGTGACATTATAATAGAACCCTGGATACTATTATCTGCTGAACATACATTGTGACATCACAATGGAACCCTGGATACTATTAAATGCTGACAATACTAGCTGGTATACCCTCTTACACCTGATCAGTGGAAGAGATCTCTCCTTTTCACTCATAAGTCTTCGATCTCCTGTAAGATTCAGGAACTCAATTATAAGATCTGGTCTAGGTGGTATAGGACCCCGGTTAAGCTTAACCAGTTCTATCCTTCGGTGCCGGACACGTGTTGGAGGTGTTCGAAAGATAGGGGCACTATGTTGCACATCTGGTGGGAGTGTACGGGAGTAGCAACACTATGGAATGACATCTTCAAGCTATACGAATTTCTATACAAAATCCATATTCCTATGTCGGGAAGGGCATCCTTAGATTTTTTGTCATAGCAATGCGTCAAATGATTCCCAGAGCCTGGCGATCATCAGATAGCCCCCTCAGAGTCACTTGGGTTGGTGCTTTAGATTCTCTGGCACGCTTGGAAGAGTTGGGTGCCAAAGACCAGGGATTGGAGCTGCTCACTCTAAACAATGGGAGGCCTGGTACCAGTTCCGTGCATCAGCAGGTTTCTTGGGTTGGTTGTCCTCAGGTTCTACTACTTAAAGTATTCTGTCTAGTCTGATTGCAATTATATCTTGTCTGGATTACTAGTTCAATCCCTCCCCCCCTCCTTCCCTCCTCGCCCTCTCCCGTTGATCCTTTGTCTTGTCTCCCCCTCCCTACTCCATTCATCTGGTATTGATGATTGTTGACTTTTTTTTTTTTGTATGCTGATTTGATATGTAATTTTGTAACCTTCGCATATTGCATATATTCAAATGTAATTTTCTCATATTGCATATATTCAAATGTATATGGTTTTCAATAAAAACAAATTGAACCATAAATGCTGACAATACATTGTGACATCATAATGGAATCCTGGATACTATCATCTTGTTACTATACATTGTGACATCATAATGGAATCCTGGATACTATTATCTGCTAACCATACATTGTGACATCATAATAGAATCCTGATTACTATTATCTGCTGACCATACATTGTGACATCATAATGGAATCCTGGAAACTATCATCTGCTTACCTTACATTGTGACATCATAATGGAATCCTGGATACTATCACCTGCTGACCATACATTGTGACATCATAATGGAATCTTGGATACTATTATCTGCGGACCATACATTGTGACATCATAATGGAATCCTGGATACTATCATCTGCTTAACTTACATTGTGACATCATAATGGAATCCTGAATACTATTATATGCTTATCATACATTGTCAAATCATAACGGAATCCTGGATAGTATTATGTACTGACTATACATTGTGACATCACAATGGAATGCTACATACCATCATCTGAAGACCATACATTGTGACATCATAATGGAATCCTGGATACTATCATCTTAATACTATAGATTGTGACATCATAATGGAATCCTGTATACTATTATCTTCTGACCATAAATTGTGACATCATAATGAAACCCTGGATACTTTTATATGCTGACAATACATTGTGACATCATAGTGGAATCCTGGATACTATCACCTGCTGACCGTACATTGTGACTTCATAATTTAATCCTGAATACTATTATCTGCTGACCATCCATTGTCACATCATAATGGAACCCTGGATAATATTATCTGCTGACAATACATTGTGACATCATAATGGAATTCTGGATACTATTATCTGCAGACCATACATTGTTACATCATAATGGAATACTGAATACTATTATCTGCAGACCATACATTGTGACATCATAATGGAATCCCGGATACATTATGACATCATAATGTAATCCTAGATACTATCATCTAATTACTATACATTGTGATATCATAATGGAATCCTAGATACTATCACCTGCTGACCATACATTGTGACATCATAATGAAATCCTGAATACTATTATCTGCTTACCATACATTGTGACATTATAATAGAATCCTGAATACTATCATCTGGTCACCTTACATTGTGACATCATAATGGAATCCTGGATATTATCACCTGCTGACAATACATTGTGACATCATAATGAAATCCTAAATACTATTATCTGCTGACCATACAATGTGACATCATAATGGAACCCTGGATACTAATATATGCTGACAATACATTGTGACATCGTAATGGAATCCTGGATACAATTATCTGCAGACCATACATTGTGACATCATAATGGAATCCCGGATACATTTAGACATCATAATGTAATCCTGGATACTATCATCTGATTACTATACATTGTGATATCATAATGTAATCCTAGATACTATCAACTGCTGACTATACATTGTGACATCATAATGGAAACCAGAAAACTATCATCTGCTTACCATTCATTGTGAGATTATAACGGAATCCTGGATAGTATAATCTACTGACCATACATTGTGACATCACAATGGAATCCTGGATACCATCATGTGCTGACCGTACATTGTGACATCATAATGGAATCCTGGATACTATCATCTTATTACTATACATTGTGACATCATAATGGAATCCTGGATACTATTATCTGGTGACCATACAATGTGACATCATAATGGAACCCTGGATACTATCACCTGCTGATCATACATTGTGACATCATAATGGAATCCTGAATACTATTATCTGCTGACCATCAATTGTGACATCATAATAGAACCATGGATACTATTATATGCTGACAATACATTGTGACATCACAATGGAATCCTGGATACCATCATCTGCTGACCGTACATTGTGACATCATAATGGAATCCTGGATACTATCATCTTATTACTATACATTGTGACATCATAATGGAATCAACGATACTATCATCTTATTACTATACATTGTGACATTATAATGGAATCCTGGATAGTATTATCTGCTCATCTTACATTGTGACATCATAATAGAATCCTGGATACTATCACCTGCTGACCATATATTGTGACATCATAATGGAATCCTGAATACTATTATTTGCTGGCCATCCATTGTGACATCATAATGGAACTCTGGATACTATTAAATGCTGACAATACATTGTGACATCATAATAGAATCCTGGATACTATCATCTTGTTACTATACATTGTGACATTATAATGGAATCCTGGATACTATTATCTGCTGACCATATATTGTGAAATCATAATGGAATCCTGGATACTATTATCTGCTGAACATACATTGTGACATCATAATAGAACCCTGGATACCATCATCTGCTAACCATACATTGTGACATCATAATGGAATCAAGGATACTATCATCTGCTTACCATACATTGTGACATCATAACGGAATCCTGGATAGTAATATGTACTGACCATACATTGTGACATCACAATGGAATGCTAGATACCATCATCTGAAGACCATACATTGTGACATCATAATGGAATCCTGGATACTATTATCTGGTGACCATACAATGTGACATCATAATGGAACCCTGGATACTATCACCTGCTGATCATACATTGTGACATCATAATGGAATCCTGAATACTATTATCTGCTGACCATCCATTGTGACATCATAATAGAACCCTGGATACTATTATATGCTGACAATACATTGTGACATTACAATGGAATCCTGGATACCATCATCTGCTGACCGTACATTGTGACATCATAATGGAATCCTGGATACTATCATCTTATTACTATACATTGTGACATCATAATGGAATCCTGGATACTATTATCTGGTGACCATACATTGTGACATCATAATAGAACCCTGGATACTATTATATGCTGACAATACATTGTGACATCATAATGGAATCCTAGATACTATCACCTGCTGACCATACATTGTGACATCATCATGGAATCCTGGATACTATCACCTGCTGACAATGCATTGTGACATTATAATAGAACCCTGGATACTATTATCTGCTGAACATACATTGTGACATCACAATGGAACCCTGGATACTATTAAATGCTGACAATACTAGCTGGTATACCCTCTTACACCTGATCAGTGGAAGAGATCTCTCCTTTTCACTCATAAGTCTTCGATCTCCTGTAAGATTCAGGAACTCAATTATAAGATCTGGTCTAGGTGGTATAGGACCCCGGTTAAGCTTAACCAGTTCTATCCTTCGGTGCCGGACACGTGTTGGAGGTGTTCGAAAGATAGGGGCACTATGTTGCACATCTGGTGGGAGTGTACGGGAGTAGCAACACTATGGAATGACATCTTCAAGCTATACGAATTTCTATACAAAATCCATATTCCTATGTCGCCCCAGATAGCTCTCCTTTCAGTTTTTCCGGGCAGAATTAAGATAGTCGGGAAGGGCATCCTTAGATTTTTTGTCATAGCAATGCGTCAAATGATTCCCAGAGCCTGGCGATCATCAGATAGCCCCCTCAGAGTCACTTGGGTTGGTGCTTTAGATTCTCTGGCACGCTTGGAAGAGTTGGGTGCCAAAGACCAGGGATTGGAGCTGCTCACTCTAAACAATGGGAGGCCTGGTACCAGTTCCGTGCATCAGCAGGTTTCTCGGGTTGGTTGTCCTCAGGTTCTACTACTTAAAGTATTCTGTCTAGTCTGATTGCAATTATATCTTGTCTGGATTACTAGTTCAATCCCTCCCCCCCTCCTTCCCTCCTCGCCCTCTCCCGTTGATCCTTTGTCTTGTCTCCCCCTCCCTACTCCATTCATCTGGTATTGATGATTGTTGACTTTTTTTTTTTTGTATGCTGATTTGATATGTAATTTTGTAACCTTCGCATATTGCATATATTCAAATGTAATTTTCTCATATTGCATATATTCAAATGTATATGGTTTTCAATAAAAACAAATTGAACCATAAATGCTGACAATACATTGTGACATCATAATGGAATCCTGGATACTATCATCTTGTTACTATACATTGTGACATCATAATGGAATCCTGGATACTATTATCTGCTAACCATACATTGTGACATCATAATAGAATCCTGATTACTATTATCTGCTGACCATACATTGTGACATCATAATGGAATCCTGGAAACTATCATCTGCTTACCTTACATTGTGACATCATAATGGAATCCTGGATACTATCACCTGCTGACCATACATTGTGACATCATAATGGAATCTTGGATACTATTATCTGCGGACCATACATTGTGACATCATAATGGAATCCTGGATACTATCATCTGCTTAACTTACATTGTGACATCATAATGGAATCCTGAATACTATTATATGCTTATCATACATTGTCACATCATAACGGAATCCTGGATAGTATTATGTACTGACTATACATTGTGACATCACAATGGAATGCTACATACCATCATCTGAAGACCATACATTGTGACATCATAATGGAATCCTGGATACTATCATCTTAATACTATACATTGTGACATCATAATGGAATCCTGTATACTATTATCTTCTGACCATAAATTGTGACATCATAATGAAACCCTGGATACTTTTATGTGCTGACAATACATTGTGACATCATAATGGAATCCTGGATACTATCACCTGCTGACCGTACATTGTGACTTCATAATTTAATCCTGAATACTATTATCTGCTGACCATCCATTGTCACATCATAATGGAACCCTGGATAATATTATCTGCTGACAATACATTGTGACATCATAATGGAATTCTGGATACTATTATCTGCAGACCATACATTGTTACATCATAATGGAATACTGAATACTATTATCTGCAGACCATACATTGTGACATCATAATGGAATCCCGGATACATTATGACATCATAATGTAATCCTAGATACTATCATCTAATTACTATACATTGTGATATCATAATGGAATCCTAGATACTATCACCTGCTGACCATACATTGTGACATCATAATGAAATCCTGAATACTATTATCTGCTTACCATACATTGTGACATTATAATAGAATCCTGAATACTATCATCTGGTCACCTTACATTGTGACATCATAATGGAATCCTGGATATTATCACCTGCTGACAATACATTGTGACATCATAATGAAATCCTAAATACTATTATGTGCTGACCATACAATGTGACATCATAATGGAACCCTGGATACTAATATATGCTGACAATACATTGTGACATCGTAATGGAATCCTGGATACAATTATCTGCAGACCATACATTGTGACATCATAATGGAATCCCGGATACATTTAGACATCATAATGTAATCCTGGATACTATCATCTGATTACTATACATTGTGATATCATAATGTAATCCTAGATACTATCAACTGCTGACTATACATTGTGACATCATAATGGAAACCAGAAAACTATCATCTGCTTACCATTCATTGTGAGATTATAACGGAATCCTGGATAGTATAATCTACTGACCATACATTGTGACATCACAATGGAATCCTGGATACCATCATGTGCTGACCGTACATTGTGACATCATAATGGAATCCTGGATACTATCATCTTATTACTATACATTGTGACATCATAATGGAATCCTGGATACTATTATCTGGTGACCATACAATGTGACATCATAATGGAACCCTGGATACTTTCACCTGCTGATCATACATTGTGACATCATAATGGAATCCTGAATACTATTATCTGCTGACCATCAATTGTGACATCATAATAGAACCATGGATACTATTATATGCTGACAATACATTGTGACATCACAATGGAATCCTGGATACCATCATCTGCTGACCGTACATTGTGACATCATAATGGAATCCTGGATACTATCATCTTATTACTATACATTGTGACATCATAATGGAATCAAGGATACTATCATCTTATTACTATACATTGTGACATCATAATGGAATCCTGGATAGTATTATCTGCTCATCTTACATTGTGACATCATAATAGAATCCTGGATACTATCACCTGCTGACCATATATTGTGACATCATAATGGAATCCTGAATACTATTATTTGCTGGCCATCCATTGTGACATCATAATGGAACTCTGGATACTATTAAATGCTGACAATACATTGTGACATCATAATAGAATCCTGGATACTATCATCTTGTTACTATACATTGTGACATTATAATGGAATCCTGGATACTATTATCTGCTGACCATATATTGTGAAATCATAATGGAATCCTGGATACTATTATCTGCTGAACATACATTGTGACATCATAATAGAACCCTGGATACCATCATCTGCTAACCATACATTGTGACATCATAATGGAATCAAGGATACTATCATCTGCTTACCATACATTGTGACATCATAACGGAATCCTGGATAGTATTATGTACTGACCATACATTGTGACATCACAATGGAATGCTAGATACCATCATCTGAAGACCATACATTGTGACATCATAATGGAATCCTGGATACTATTATCTGGTGACCATACATTGTGACATCATAATGGAACCCTGGATACTATCACCTGCTGATCATACATTGTGACATCATAATGGAATCCTGAATACTATTATCTGCTGACCATCCATTGTGACATCATAATAGAACCCTGGATACTATTATATGCTGACAATACATTGTGACATTACAATGGAATCCTGGATACCATCATCTGCTGACCGTACATTGTGACATCATAATGGAATCCTGGATACTATCATCTTATTACTATACATTGTGACATCATAATGGAATCCTGGATACTATTATCTGGTGACCATACATTGTGACATCATAATAGAACCCTGGATACTATTATATGCTGACAATACATTGTGACATCATAATGGAATCCTAGATACTATCACCTGCTGACCATACATTGTGACATCATCATGGAATCCTGGATACTATCACCTGCTGACAATGCATTGTGACATTATAATAGAACCCTGGATACTATTATCTGCTGAACATACATTGTGACATCACAATGGAACCCTGGATACTATTAAATGCTGACAATACTAGCTGGTATACCCTCTTACACCTGATCAGTGGAAGAGATCTCTCCTTTTCACTCATAAGTCTTCGATCTCCTGTAAGATTCAGGAACTCAATTATAAGATCTGGTCTAGGTGGTATAGGACCCCGGTTAAGCTTAACCAGTTCTATCCTTCGGTGCCGGACACGTGTTGGAGGTGTTCGAAAGATAGGGGCACTATGTTGCACATCTGGTGGGAGTGTACGGGAGTAGCAACACTATGGAATGACATCTTCAAGCTATACGAATTTCTATACAAAATCCATATTCCTATGTCGCCCCAGATAGCTCTCCTTTCAGTTTTTCCGGGCAGAATTAAGATAGTCGGGAAGGGCATCCTTAGATTTTTTGTCATAGCAATGCGTCAAATGATTCCCAGAGCCTGGCGATCATCAGATAGCCCCCTCAGAGTCACTTGGGTTGGTGCTTTAGATTCTCTGGCACGCTTGGAAGAGTTGGGTGCCAAAGACCAGGGATTGGAGCTGCTCACTCTAAACAATGGGAGGCCTGGTACCAGTTCCGTGCATCAGCAGGTTTCTCGGGTTGGTTGTCCTCAGGTTCTACTACTTAAAGTATTCTGTCTAGTCTGATTGCAATTATATCTTGTCTGGATTACTAGTTCAATCCCTCCCCCCCTCCTTCCCTCCTCGCCCTCTCCCGTTGATCCTTTGTCTTGTCTCCCCCTCCCTACTCCATTCATCTGGTATTGATGATTGTTGACTTTTTTTTTTTTGTATGCTGATTTGATATGTAATTTTGTAACCTTCGCATATTGCATATATTCAAATGTAATTTTCTCATATTGCATATATTCAAATGTATATGGTTTTCAATAAAAACAAATTGAACCATAAATGCTGACAATACATTGTGACATCATAATGGAATCCTGGATACTATCATCTTGTTACTATACATTGTGACATCATAATGGAATCCTGGATACTATTATCTGCTAACCATACATTGTGACATCATAATAGAATCCTGATTACTATTATCTGCTGACCATACATTGTGACATCATAATGGAATCCTGGAAACTATCATCTGCTTACCTTACATTGTGACATCATAATGGAATCCTGGATACTATCACCTGCTGACCATACATTGTGACATCATAATGGAATCTTGGATACTATTATCTGCGGACCATACATTGTGACATCATAATGGAATCCTGGATACTATCATCTGCTTAACTTACATTGTGACATCATAATGGAATCCTGAATACTATTATATGCTTATCATACATTGTCACATCATAACGGAATCCTGGATAGTATTATGTACTGACTATACATTGTGACATCACAATGGAATGCTACATACCATCATCTGAAGACCATACATTGTGACATCATAATGGAATCCTGGATACTATCATCTTAATACTATACATTGTGACATCATAATGGAATCCTGTATACTATTATCTTCTGACCATAAATTGTGACATCATAATGAAACCCTGGATACTTTTATGTGCTGACAATACATTGTGACATCATAATGGAATCCTGGATACTATCACCTGCTGACCGTACATTGTGACTTCATAATTTAATCCTGAATACTATTATCTGCTGACCATCCATTGTCACATCATAATGGAACCCTGGATAATATTATCTGCTGACAATACATTGTGACATCATAATGGAATTCTGGATACTATTATCTGCAGACCATACATTGTTACATCATAATGGAATACTGAATACTATTATCTGCAGACCATACATTGTGACATCATAATGGAATCCCGGATACATTATGACATCATAATGTAATCCTAGATACTATCATCTAATTACTATACATTGTGATATCATAATGGAATCCTAGATACTATCACCTGCTGACCATACATTGTGACATCATAATGAAATCCTGAATACTATTATCTGCTTACCATACATTGTGACATTATAATAGAATCCTGAATACTATCATCTGGTCACCTTACATTGTGACATCATAATGGAATCCTGGATATTATCACCTGCTGACAATACATTGTGACATCATAATGAAATCCTAAATACTATTATGTGCTGACCATACAATGTGACATCATAATGGAACCCTGGATACTATTATATGCTGACAATACATTGTGACATCGTAATGGAATCCTGGATACAATTATCTGCAGACCATACATTGTGACATCATAATGGAATCCCGGATACATTTAGACATCATAATGTAATACTGGATACTATCATCTGATTACTATACATTGTGATATCATAATGTAATCCTAGATACTATCATCTGCTGACCATACATTGTGACATCATAATGGAAACCAGAAAACTATCATCTGCTTACCATTCATTGTGAGATTATAACGGAATCCTGGATAGTATAATCTACTGACCATACATTGTGACATCACAATGGAATCCTGGATACCATCATGTGCTGACCGTACATTGTGACATCATAATGGAATCCTGGATACTATCATCTTATTACTATACATTGTGACATCATAATGGAATCCTGGATACTATTATCTGGTGACCATACAATGTGACATCATAATGGAACCCTGGATACTTTCACCTGCTGATCATACATTGTGACATCATAATGGAATCCTGAATACTATTATCTGCTGACCATCAATTGTGACATCATAATAGAACCATGGATACTATTATATGCTGACAATACATTGTGACATCACAATGGAATCCTGGATACCATCATCTGCTGACCGTACATTGTGACATCATAATGGAATCCTGGATACTATCATCTTATTACTATACATTGTGACATCATAATGGAATCAACGATACTATCATCTTATTACTATACATTGTGACATCATAATGGAATCCTGGATAGTATTATCTGCTCATCTTACATTGTGACATCATAATGGAATCCTGGATACTATCACCTGCTGACCATATATTGTGACATCATAATGGAATCCTGAATACTATTATTTGCTGGCCATCCATTGTGACATCATAATGGAACTCTGGATACTATTAAATGCTGACAATACATTGTGACATCATAATAGAATCCTGGATACTATCATCTTGTTACTATACATTGTGACATCATAATGGAATCCTGGATACTATTATCTGCTGACCATATATTGTGAAATCATAATGGAATCCTGGATACTATTATCTGCTGAACATACATTGTGACATCATAATAGAACCCTGGATACCATCATCTGCTAACCATACATTGTGACATCATAATGGAATCAAGGATACTATCATCTGCTTACCATACATTGTGACATCATAACGGAATCCTGGATAGTAATATGTACTGACCATACATTGTGACATCACAATGGAATGCTAGATACCATCATCTGAAGACCATACATTGTGACATCATAATGGAATCCTGGATACTATCATCTTATTACTATACATTGTGACATCATAATGGAATCCTGGATACTATTATCTGCTGACCATAAATTGTGACATCATAATGAAACCCTGGATACTATTATATGCTGACAATACATTGTGACATCATAATAGAATCCTGGATACTATTATCTGCTCACCTTACATTGTGACATCATAATGGAATCCTGGATACTATCACCTGCTGACCGTACATTGTGACTTCATAATGTAATCCTGAATACTATTATCTGCTGACCATCCATTGTGACATCATAATGGAACCCTGGATAATATTATCTGCTGACAATACATTGTGACATCATAATGGAATTCTGGATACTATTATCTGCAGACCATACATTGTGACATCATCATGGAATACTGAATACTATTATCTGCAGACCATACATTGTGACATCATAATGGAATCCCGGATACATTATGACATCATAATGTAATCCTAGATACTATCATCTAATTACTATACATTGTGATATCATAATGGAATCCTAGATACTATCACCTGCTGACCATACATAGTGACATCATAATGGAATCCTCAATACTATTTTCTGCTGACCATACATTGTGACATCATAATAGAACCCTGGATACCATCATCTGCTAACCATAAATTGTAACATTATAATGGAATCAAGGATACTATCATCTTATTACTATACATTGTGACATCATAATGGAATCCTGGATAGTATTATCTGCTCACCTTACATTGTGACATCATAATGGAATCCTGGATGCTATCACCTGCTGACCATATATTGTGACATCATAATGGAATCCTGAATACTATTATCTGCTGGCCATCCATTGTGACATCATAATGGAACCCTGGATACTATTAAATGCTGACAATACATTGTGACATCATAATGGAATCCTGGATACTATCATCTTGCTACTATACATTGTGACATCATAATGGAATCCGGGATAATATTATCTGATGACAATACATTGTGACATCATAATGGAATCCTGAATACTATTATCTGCTGAACATACATTGTGACATCATAATGGAATCCTGGATACTATCATCTTGCTACTATACATTGTGACATCATAATGGAATCCGGGATAATATTATCTGATGACAATACATTGTGACATCATAATGGAATCCTGAATACTATTATCTGCTGACCATACATTGTGACATCATAATGGAATCCTGGATACTATCATCTGCTCACCTTACATTGTGACATCATAATGGAATCCTGGATACTATCACCTGCTGACCATACATTGTGACATCATAATGGAATCCTGGATACTATTATCTGCGGACCATACATTGTGACATCATAATGGAATCCTGGATACTATCATCTGCTCAACTTACATTGTGACATCATAATGGAATCCTGAATACTATCATCTGCTTACCATACATTGTGACATCATAACGGAATCCTGGATAGTATTATGTACTGACCATACATTGTGACAT
>NW_024400499.1:0-29323 GCF_905171765.1 Bufo bufo | reverse complement strand
CTCAGTGGAGAAAAGCAATCGATAATTTGATCAAGGAAGAGCGGGTGATGGAGGGCCATAGTAAAAAAATCACAAAATCTTGATGAACTATGGAAAAATTGGTTATTATAGGGCTGGGCACGTGTTAGTGATTTTTTTTATATTTTTTTTTGTCCCCTCTCCCTCTTGGGTGGCGGGTGGGTATTTAATAAAGGGGAGTGATAAGGGATAAGGGAAGAGAAAGAAAAGGACAGAAAAGAGGAAAATAATTTTCTGCAATTCTTCAATTTTAACGTTCATTCTGGATTTTTTTCTATTGTTAAAGTTGATGTGTGTTATGTACAATGTTTATGTTTCTATGAAATTGAAATAAAAAGTTTAAAGGAAAAAATAAAAAAAATATATTAGGCCCAGATTACTGGAATCTGCCATACAGACATGGTTTTCCAATGTATTACACTATGAACTACAGAACGCCACAGATTATAGACACTATAGAAGGCCCAGAGCTTTGGAATCTGTAATATAGGCACAGTTTTCTGTTGCAGTACAGTATTGGTAACAGAACACCACAGATAGGGCCCAGTGTATTGGAATCTGCAATACACACACTGTTTTCTGACTTAGTACACTGTTGGCTACAGAACGCCACAGATTATAGACACTAGCATTGGAATCTGCAATACAATGTTTTCTGATGCAGTACAGAATTGTATACAGTACGCAACAGATTCTAGACACTATAATAGGCCCAGATTACTGGAATCTGCCATCCAGACATGGTTTTACAATGTATTACACTATGAACTACAGAACGCCACAGATTATATACACTATAGAAGGCCCATAGCTTTGGAATCTGTAATATAGGCACAGTTTTCTGTTGCAGTACAGTATTGGTAACAGAACACCACAGATCAGGCCCAGTTTATTGGAATCTGCAATACACACACTGTTTTCTGACTTAGTACACTGTTGGCTACAGAACACTACAGATTAAAGACACTATAGAGGGCCCAGAGCATTGGAATCTGCAATACAATGTTTTCTGATGCAGTACAGCATTGTATACAGAACGCCACAGATTCTAGACACTATATTAGGCCCAGATTACTGGAATCTGCCATACAGACATGGTTTTCCGATGTATTACACTATGAACTACAGAACGCCACAGATTATAGACACTATAGAAGGCCCAGAGCTTTGGAATCTGTAATATAGGCACAGTTTTCTGTTGCAGTACAGTATTGGTAACAGAACACCACAGATCAGGCCCAGTTTATTGGAATCTGCAATACACACACTGTTTTCTGACTTAGTACACTGTTGGCTACAGAACGCCACAGATTATAGACACTATAGAGGGCCCAGAGCATTGGAATCTGCAATACAATGTTTTCTGATGCAGTACAGCATTGCATACAGAACGCCACAGATTCTAGACACTATATTAGGCCCAGATTACTGGAATCTGCCATACAGACATGGTTTTCCGATGTATTACACTATGAACTACAGAATGCCACAGATTATAGACACTATAGAAGGCCCAGAGCTTTGGAATCTGTAATATAGGCACAGTTTTCTGTTGTAGTACAGTATCGGTAACAGAACACCACAGATCAGGCCCAGTTTATTGGAATCTGCAATACACACACTGTTTTCTGACTTAGTACTCTGTTGGCTACAGAACGCCACAGATTATAGACACTATAGAGGGCCCAGAGCATTGGAATCTGCAATACAATGTTTTCTGTTGCAGTACAGCATTGTATACAGAACGCCACAGATTCTAGACACTATATTAGGCCCAGATTACTGGAATCTGCCATACAGACATGGTTTTCCGATGTATTGCACTATGAACTACAGAACGCCACAGATTATAGACACTATAGAAGGCCCAGAGCTTTGGAATCTGTAGAATAGGCACAGTTTTCTGTTGCAGTACAGTATTGGTAACAGAACACCACAGATCAGACCCAGTTTATTGGAATCTGCAATACACACACTGTTTTCTGACTTAGTACACTGTTGGCTACAGAACGCCACAGATTATAGACACTATAGAGGGCCCAGAGCATTGGAATCTGCAATACAATGTTTTCTGATGCAGTATAGCATTGTATACAGTACGCCACAGATTCTAGACACTATATTAGGTCCAGATTACTGGAATCTGCCATACAGACATGGTTTTACAATGTATTACACTATGAACTACAGAACGCCACAGATTATAGACACTATAGAAGGCCCATAGCTTTGGAATCTGTAATATAGGCACAGTTTTCTGTTGCAGTACAGTATTGGTAACAGAACACCACAGATCAGGCCCAGTTTATTGGAATCTGCAATACACACACTGTTTTCTGACTTAGTACACTGTTGGCTACAGAACACCACAGATTATAGACACTATAGAGGGCCCAGAGCATTGGAATCTGCAATACAATGTTTTCTGATGCAGTACAGCATTGTATACAGAACGCCACAGATTCTAGACACTATATTAGGCCCAGATTACTGGAATCTGCCATACAGACATGGTTTTCCGATGTATTACACTATGAACTACAGAACGCCACAGATTATAGACACTATAGAAGGCCCAGAGCTTTGGAATCTGTAATATAGGCACAGTTTTCTGTTGCAGTACAGTATTGGTAACAGAACACCACAGATCAGGCCCAGTTTATTGAAATCTGCAATACACACACTGTTTTCTGACTTAGTACACTGTTGGCTACAGAACGCCACCGATTATAGACACTATAGAGGGCCAGAGCATTGGAATCTGCAATACAATGTTTTCTGATGCAGTACAGCATTGTATACAGAACGCCACAGATTCTAGACACTATATTAGGCCCAGATTACTGAATCTGCCATACAGACATGGTTTTCCGATGTATTGCACTATGAACTACAGAACGCCACAGATTATAGACACTATAGAAGGCCCAGAGCTTTGGAATCTGTAGAATAGGCACAGTTTTCTGTTGCAGTACAGTATTGGTAACAGAACACCACAGATCAGACCCAGTTTATTGGAATCTGCAATACACACACTGTTTTCTGACTTAGTACACTGTTGGCTACAGAACGCCACAAATTATAGACACTATAGAGGGCCCAGAGCATTGGAATCTGCAAAACAATGTTTTCTGATGCAGTACAGCATTGTATACAGAACGCCACAGATGCTAGACACAATATTAGGCCCAGATTACTGGAATCTGCCATACAGACATGGTTTTCCGATGTATTACACTATGAACTACAGAACGCCACAGATTATAGACACTATAGAAGGCCCAGAGCTTTGGAATCTGTAATATAGGCACAGTTTTCTGTTGCAGTACAGTATTGGTAACAGAACACCAGAGATCAAGCCAGTTTATTGGAATCTGCAATACACACACTGTTTTCTGACTTAGTACACTGTTGGCTACAGAACGCCACAGATTCTAGACACTATAGAGGGCCCAGAGCATTGGAATCTGCAATACAATGTTTTCTGATGCAGTACAGCATTGTATACAGAACTCCACAGATTCTAGACACTATATTAGGCCCAGATTACTGGAATCTGCCATACAGACATGGTTTTCCAATGTATTACACTATGAACTACAGAACGCCACAGATTATAGACACTATAGAAGTCCCAGAGCTTTGGAATCTGTAATATAGGCACAGTTTTCTGTTGCAGTACAGTATTGGTAACAGAACACCACAGATCAGGCCCAGTTTATTGGAATCTGCAATACACACACTGTTTTCTGACTTAGTACACTGTTGGCTACAGAACGCCACAGATTATAGACACTATAGAGGGCCCAGAGCATTGGAATCTGCAATACAATGTTTTCTGCCAGATGTCTCGCTTCCTTTTATTGTAGAGGTTGACGCATCAGAGGTGGGGGTGGGAGCGGTACTCTCTCAGGGCCCATCCCCTGGTGAATGGCGTCCGTGTGCTTTCTTTTCGAAGAAATTGTCTACTGCAGAAAGGAACTATGATATTGGCAACAGGGAACTTTTGGCTATTAAGTTGGCCTTTGAAGAGTGGCGTCATTTTTTGGAGGGGGCGGTTCATCCCGTCACGGTGATTACTGATCACAAAAACGTATTATATCTGGAGTCTGCTAAACGTCTCACCCCTAGACAGGCTCGGTGGTCATTATTTTTTACTAGGTTTAATTTTGTAATAACCTATCGCCCGTGGGCAAAAAATACTAAGGCGGATGCATTGTCTTGAAGTTTTCCTGGAGGGGGTGATGTTGATGTACCAGAGCCTATTTTGCAAAAGGGGGTGGTGATCTCTGCATTACACTCAGGTTTAGAGGGGAGGGTGTTGGAAGCTCAGGGGGACGCCCCGGCCTCCTGCCCCTCGGGTAAACTATTTGTACCAGAAGATTTACGCCTGGAGATACTAAAAGAACACCATAACTCCACACTGGCAGGACACCCAGGTAGTAAGGCAACCTATGAATTAGTGTCTCGTCGGTTCTGGTGGCCTAAGTGGCGCCAGGAGGTGTTGAATTTTGTGTCTGCATCTGCTACCTCTGCTCGTTCTAAGGTAGATCATACTCGTCCGGCAGGGCGTTTTTTACCTCTGGCCATCCCCAACAGGCCTTGGACGCACCTATCAATGGATTTCATTACGGATCTACCAGTATCAGCGGGGAAGACTGTAATTCTTGTAGTTGTTGACAGATTCAGTAAAATGGTGCACTTTATTGCTCTTGCCGCATTTCCTAATGCTAACACACTGGCTCAGGTTTTTATTGACCACATCGTGAAGCTTCACGGGGTCCCTTTGTTTCTAGATTTTGGAAAGCTTTTTGTTCTCGTTTAGAGGTTCATCTGTCGTTTTCTTCATCTTTCCATCCACAGTCCAACGGTCAGACTGAACGTACCAATCAAAACCTAGAGACATATTTGAGATGCTTTGTTTCCGAAAATCAGGAAGAATGGTCATCTTATTTACCGTTAGCCGAGTTTGCCATTAATAATCGTCGTCAAGAATCCACCGATAAGTCGCCATTTTTTGGTGTGTATGGTTTCCATTCTCAGTTTTGTACGTTTAGTGAGGGGGGGCCGCCTGGGATTCCCGAGGAGGAACGATTTGCGTCTTCACTTTCTTCAGTGTGGCAGAGTGTGCAAGAAAGTTTGAAGAGAATTGGTGGTAGATATAAACGTGTGGCTGATAGGAAGCGCTCTGAAGGTCCGGACCTTGGGGTGAATGACTTGGTGTGGTTGTCTACCAGAAATATCAAGTTGAAGGTTCATTCGTGGAAATTGGGTCCGAGATTTATTGGTCCTTATAGGGTAATTAAGATCATTAACCCGGTAGCTTTTCGTCTGGATCTACCTCAGACTCTAAGGATCCATAATGTTTTCCACAGATCTCTGCTTAAGAGATATGTAGAACCTCCTGAACCATTGCCACTACCGCCTCCACCGGAGGTTGTTGATGGCAGTCTTGAGTTTCAGGTAGAAAAGATTGTGGATTCACGTTATGTTCGCCGCTCTCTTCAGTACCTTGGTGCACTAGAGAGGTTATGGTTCCGAAGAGAGAATGTGGGTGCCAGCATCAGAGAAAAAAGCGGACAGACTCATTCGGGCTTTTCATAGGTCCCATCCGGAGAGGCCTGGTCTTGATGGTCTGGTGGCCCCTCGTAGGAAGGGGGGTACTATCACGACTATGACTGATCCAGACAGGTCTGGGAGGAGAAGGTCGCAGCGACTTGCTACTCGCGATAGCTTGTGAGTTTGCTCCGTGGTTCAGGGTATGTCATCAGGGTTTTGCCTTGTGAATAGGGATGAGCGAACCCGAACTGAATTTTGGGGTGTCCATGACACGGACCCGGACATTTTCGTAAAAGTCTGGGTTCGGGTTCGGTGTTCTGCGCTTTCTTGGCGCTTTTTGAAAGGCTGCAAAGCAGACAATCAACAAGCGTCATACTACTTGCCCCAAGAGGCCATCACAGCCATGCCTACTATTGGCATGGCTGTGATTGGCCAGTGCAGCATGTGACCCAGCCTCTATATAAGCTTGGGTCACGTAGCGCTGCACATCACTCTGCTGTTACAAGTGTAGGGAGAGGTTGCAGCTGCGACGTTAGGGCGAGATTAGGCAGTGATTAACTCCTTCAAAACACTTAAGACAGTGATCGATCTACAGCTGTGGATCATTGAACTGCTGCTATTCAATTGCTCACTGTTTTTAGGCTGCCCAGAGCGTTTTTCAGTCACTTTTTTCTGGGGTGATCGGCGGCCATTTTGTGGCTTGTGGTGTGCCAGCACAAGCTGCCACCAAGTCCATTTAACCATCAATAGTGTGGTTATTTTTTGGCTATATCCTACATCAGGGGCAAGCTGCCACCAAGTCCATTTAACCATCAATAGTGTGGTTATTTAAATCTATACCTAAAAGGGTATATTAGATTCAAGGTGCTGATAGGGTCATTCTCAATAACTTCATACACACGCTACTGTGCAATTCCAAGTCTAATTCTATGTGTAAACGTATACCTGTCACCCAGCGCCTAAAAAATAGGCCTCAAATTTATATTCATCCAAATCTGTCATTATTGCTTTAGCTGGTCAAGTTATTTAGTGTCCGTCAAAGCACAGTTTTGTTCTGGGTTGAAATACAATTCCCAATTTTGCAATTCTCTAAATTAGTGGTTTCTGCTGTATCAGGCCTACTTTAAATCTATCCCTAAAAGGGTATATAAGATTCAAGGTGCAGATAGGGTTATTCTCAATAACTTCACACACACGCTACTGTGCAATTCCAAGTCTAATTCTGTCCGTAAACGTATACCTGTCACCCAGCGCCTAAAAAATAGGCCTCAAATTTATATTCATCCAAATCTGTCATTATTGCTTTAGCTGGTCAAGTTATTTAGTGTCCGTCAAAGCACAGTTTTTGTTCTGGGTTGAAATACAATTCCCAATTTTGCAATTCTCTAAATTAGTGGTTTCTGCTGTATCAGGCCTACTTTAAATCTATCCCTAAAAGGGTATATAAGATTCAAGGTGCAGATAGGGTTAATCTCAATAACTTCACACACACGCTACTGTGCAATTCCAAGTCTAATTCTGTCCGTAAACGTATACCTGTCACCTAGCGCCTAAAAAATAGGCCTTAAATTTATATTCATCCAAATCTGTCATTATTGCTTTAGCTGGTCAAGTTATTTAGTGTCCGTCAAAGCACAGTTTTTGTTCTGGGTTGAAATACAATTCCCAATTTTGCAATTCTCTAAATTAGTGGTTTCTGCTGTATCAGGCCTACTTTAAATCTATCCCTAAAAGGGTATATAAGATTCAAGGTGCAGATAGGGTTATTCTCAATAACTTCACACACACGCTACTGTGCAATTCCAAGTCTAATTCTGTCCGTAAACGTATACCTGTCATCCAGCGCCTAAATACTAGGCCTCAAATTTATATTCAGCTAAATCTGTCATTACTGCTGTGCCTTTATTAGTGTAATACGGTACCTAAATAGATAGCCAGATAGTGTTAGGTGTCTGTAAAAAAAGGCCTGAATTTGAATTCAATACATTGGGCCAAATAATATTTTTCTTATTGTGGTGAACGGTAACAATGAGGAAAACATCTAGTAAGGGACGCGGACATGGTCGTGGTGGTGTTAGTGGACCCTCTGGTGCTGGGAGAGGACGTGGCCGTTCTGCCACAGCCACACGTCCTAGTGTAGCAACTACCTCAGGTCCCAGTAGCCACCAGAATTTACAGGGATATTTGGTGGGGCCCAATGCCGTTCTAAGGATGGTAAGGCCTGAGCAGGTACAGGCATTAGTCAATTGGGTGGCCGACAGTGGATCGAGCACGTTCACATTATCTCCCACCCAGTCTTCTGCAGAAAGCGCACAGATGGCGCATGAAAACCAAGCCCATCAGTCTGTCACATCACCCCCATGCATATCAGGGAAACTGTCTGAGCCTCAAGTTATGCAGCAGTCTCTTATGCTGTTTGAAGACTCTGCTGCCAGGGTTTCCCAAGGGCATCCACCTAGCCCTTCCCCAGCGGTGGAAGACATAGAATGCACTAACGCACAACCACTTATGTTTCCTGATGATGAGGACATGGGAATACCACCTCAGCACGTCTCTGATGATGACGAAACACAGGTTCCAACTGCTGCGTCTTTCTGCAGTGTGCAGACTGAACAGGAGGTCAGGGATGAAGACGATGCAGGGGACAATGAGGTCCTAGACCCCACATGGAATGAAGGTCGTGCCACTGACTTTCACAGTTCGGAGGAAGAGGCAGTGGTGAGACCGAGCCAACAGCGTAGCAAAAGACAAAGAGGGAGCAGTGGGCAAAAGCAGAACACCCGCCGCCAAGAGACTCCGCCTGCTACTGACCGCCGCCATCTGGGACCGAGCACCCCAAAGGCAGCTTCAAGGAGTTCCCTGGCATGGCACTTCTTCAAACAATGTGCTGACGACAAGACCCGAGTGGTTTGCACGCTGTGCCATCAGAGCCTGAAGCGAGGCATTAACGTTCTGAACCTTAGCACAACCTGCATGACCAGGCACCATGAACTGTAGTGGAGTAAACACCTTAAAAACAAAGAAGTCATTTAGGCTTACCCCTGCTACCTCTTCTGCTGCTGCCGCCTCGGCCTCTTCTGCTGCTGCCGCCGCCTCGGCCTCTTCCTCCGCCTCTGGAGGAACGTTGGCACCTGCCGCCCAGCAAACATGGGATGTACCACCAACACCACCACCTGCGTCACCAAGCATCTCAACCATGTCACACGGCAGCGTTCAGCTATCCATCTCACAAACATTTGAGAGAAAGCGTAAATTCCCACCTAGCCACCCCCGATCCCTGGCCCTGAATGCCAGCATTTCTAAACTACTGGCCTATGAAATGCTGTCATTTAGGCTGGTGGACACAGACAGCTTCAAACAGCTCATGTCGCTTGCTGTCCCACAGTATGTTGTTCCCAGCCGGCACTACTTCTCCTTCCCTGCACAACCAAGTATCCGATAAAATCAAGTGTGCACTGCGCAACGCCATCTGTGACAAGGTCCACCTAACCACAGATACGTGGACCAGTAAGCACGGCCAGGGACGCTATATCTCCCTAACTGCACACTGGGTAAATGTAGTGGCGGCTGGGCCCCAGGCGGAGAGCTGTTTGGCGCACGTCCTTCCGCCGCCAAGGATCGCAGGGCAACATTCTTTGCCTCCTGTCTCCTCCTCCTCCTACTCAGCTTCCTCCTCCTCTTCTTCCACCTGCTCATCCAGTCAGCCACACACCTTCACCACCAACTTCAGCACAGCCCGGGGTAAACGTCAGCAGGCCATTCTAAAACTCATATGTTTGGGGGACAGACCCCACAGCGCACAGGAGTTGTGGCGGGGTATAGAACAACAGACCGACGAGTGGTTGCTGCCGGTGAGCCTCAAGCCCGTCCTGGTGGTGTGCGATAATGGGCGAAATCTCGTTGCAGCTCTGGGACTAGCCGGTTTGACGCACATCCCTTGCCTGGCGCATGTGCTGAATTTGGTGGTGCAGAAGTTCATTCGCAACTACCCCGACATGTCAGAGCTGCTGCATAAAGTGCGGGCCGTCTGTTTGCACTTCAGGCGTTCACATCCTGCTGCTGCTCGCCTGTCTGCGCTACAGCGTAACTTCGGCCTTCCCGCTCACCGCCTCATATGCGACGTGCCCACCAGGTCGAACTCCACCTTGCACATGCTGGACAGACTGTGCGAGCAGCAGCAGGCCATAGTGGAGTTTCAGCTGCAGCACGCACGGGTCAGTCGCACTGCGGAACAGCACCACTTCACCACCAATGACTGGGCCTCCATGCGAGACCTGTGTGCCCTGTTGCGCTGTTTCGAGTACTCCACCAACATGGCCAGTGGCGATGACGCCGTTATCAGCGTTACAATACCACTTCTATGTCTCCTTGAGAAAACACTTAGGGCGATGATGGAAGAGGAGGTGGCCCAGGAGGAGGAGGAGGAAGAGGGGTCATTTTTAGCACTTTCAGGCCAGTCTCTTCGAAGTGACTCAGAGGGAGGTTTTTTGCAACACCAGAGGCCAGGTACAAATGTGGCCAGACAGGGCCCACTACTGGAGGACGAGGAGGACGAGGATGAGGAGGAGGTGGAGGAGGATGAGGATGAAGCATGTTCACAGCGGGGTGGCACCCAACGCAGCTCGGGCCCATCACTGGTGCGTGGCTGGGGGGAAACACAGGACGATGACGATACGCCTCCCACAGAGGACAGCTTGTCCTTACCTCTGGGCAGCCTGGCACACATGAGCGACTACATGCTGCAGTGCCTGCGCAACGACAGCAGAGTTGCCCACCTTTTAACGTGTGCGGACTACTGGGTTGCCACCCTGCTGGATCCACAGTACAAAGACAATGTGCCCACCTTACTTCCTGCACTGGAGCGTGATAGAAAGATGTGCGAGTACAAGTGCACGTTGGTAGACGCGCTACTGAGAGCATTCCCAAATGTCACAGGGGAACAAGTGGAAGCCCAAGGCGAAGGCAGAGGAGGAGCAAGAGGTCACTAACGCAGCTGTGTCACGGCCAGCTCCTCTGAGGGCAGGGTTAGCATGGCAGAGATGTGGAAAAGTTTTGTCACCACGCCACAGCTAACTGCACCACCACTTGATACGGAACGTGTTAGCAGGAGGCAACATTTCACTAACATGGTGGAACAATACCTGTGCACACCCCTCCACGTACTGACTGATGGTTCGGCCCCATTCAACTTCTGGGTCTCCAAATTGTCCACGTGGCTAGAGCTAGCCTTTTATGCCTTGGAGGTGCTGGCCTGCCCGGCGGCCAGCGTTTTGTCTGAACGTGTATTCAGCACGGCAGGGGGCGTCATTACAGACAAACGCAGCCGCCTGTCTACAGCCAATGTGGACAAGCTGACGTTCATAAAAATTAACCAGGCATGGATCCCACAGGGCCTGTCCATCCCTTGTGCAGATTAGACATTAACTACCTCCCCTTAACCATATATTATTGTACTCCAGGGCACTTCCTCATTCAATCCTATTTTTATTTTCATTTTACCATTATATTGCGGGGCAACCCAAAGTTGAATGAACCTCTCCTCTTTCTGGGTGCCGGGGCCTAAAAATATCTGACAGTGGCCTGTTCCAGTGGTGGGTGACATGAAGCCTGATTCTCTGCTATGACATGAAGACTGATTCTCTGCTGAGTCGCTGACATGAAGCCTGAATCTCTGTTATGGGACCTCTCTCCTCTGTCTGGGTGCCGGGGCCTAAATTATATGACAATGGACTGTTCCAATGTTGGGTGACGTGAAGCATGATTCTCTGCTATGACATGAAGACTGATTCTCTGCTGACATGAAGCCAGATTCTCTGCTATGGGACCTCTCTCCTCTGCCTGGGTGCCTGGGCCTAAATATCTGACAATGGACTGTTCCAGTGGTGGGTGACGTGAAGCCTGATTCTCTGCTATGACATAAAGCCTGATTCTCTGCTATGACATGAAGACTGATTCTCTGCTGACATGAAGCCAGATTCTATGTTATGGGACCTCTCCCCTCTGCCTGGGTGCCGGGGCCTAAATATCTGACAATGGACTGTTCCAGTTTTGGGTGACGTGAAACCTGATTCTCTGCTATGACATGAAGACTGATTCTCTGCTGACATGAAGCCTGATTCTCTGCTATGGGACCTCTCTCCAATTGATATTGGTTCATTTTTATTTATTTTATTTTATTTTTAATTCATTTCCCTATCCACATTTGTTTGCATGGGATTTAACTACATTTTTCTGTCTTTTGCAGCCCTCTAGCTCTTTGCTGGGCTGTTTTACAGCCTTTTTAGTGCCGAAAAGTTCGGGTCCCCATTGACGACAATGGGGTTCGGGTTCGGGACGAAGTTCGGGTCGGGTTCGGATCCCGAACCCGAACATTTCCGGGAAGTTCGGCCGAACTTCTCGAACCCGAACATCCAGGTGTTCGCTCAACTCTACTTGTGAACCTTTTTGTCCTGACTAGGAGTTTGTAGGCATCCTTCTCAGGTGAGTCCTGTCTGCCACTCCCAGCTACTATATTAGTTTCAGTTTCACTTGCAGTCATTGCCAGATATAGTCCTTACTTCCAGTGCTATTCTGACCTTTGAAGGAGATCGTTTGACGGTGTTGATGTGGAGCTCTTGTCTGGCGTAGACTGTCGTCATTGGGATCACATTCTCTGCTCGTGACTGGATAAGTCTATCTCTGCTGTAGATTGTTTGTTTCTTGCTGTCTTCCCCTGTTGTTCTCCTAGACATGAGTGATGGTGACTAGTGCTCCCATCTGCCTTTCCCCAGTCTAGTCTTGTTAGGATGACTGAGGGTTTAGGCATCCTGCTCGCCGCACGGGTTCACACCCTGTCTAGGGTATCAGGGCAGACAGGTGCCAGATTAGGGTTAGTCAGGGGTGGCTGTTCTATTTCCCATCCGTAGATAAGGGTCCCCCTTCCCCTCCGTCTGGTGCGACACGACTGCTGCTGGGGTAGCAGTCGTGACAGCCACAGATTATAGACACTATAAAAGGCCCAGAGCTTTGGAATCTGTAATATAGGCACAGTTTTCTGTTGTAGTACAGTATTGGTAACAGAACACCACAGATCAGGCCCAGTTTATTGGAATCTGCAATACACACACTGTTTTCTGACTTAGTACACTGTTGGCTACAGAACGCCACAGATTATAGACACTATAGAGGGCCCAGAGCATTGGAATCTGCAATACAATGTTTTCTGATGCAGTACAGCATTGTATACAGAACGCCACAGATTCTAGACACTATATTAGGCCCAGATTACTGGAATCTGCCATACAGACATGGTTTTCCGATGTATTACACTATGAACTACAGAACGCCACAGATTATAGACACTATAGAAGGCCCAGAGCTTTGGAATCTGTAATATAGGCACAGTTTTCTGTTGCAGTACAGTATTGGTAACAGAACACCACAGATCAGGCCCAGTTTATTGGAATCTGCAATACACACACTGTTTTCTGACTTAGTACACTGTTGGCTACAGAACGCCACAGATTATAGACACTATAGAGGGCCCAGAGCATTGGAATCTGCAATACAATGTTTTCTGATGCAGTACAGCATTGTATACAGAACGCCACAGATTCTAGACACTATATTAGGCCCAGATTACTGGAATCTGCCATACAGACATGGTTTTCCGATGTATTGCACTATGAACTACAGAACGCCACAGATTATAGACACTATAGAAGGCCCAGAGCTTTGGAATCTGTAGAATAGGCACAGTTTTCTGTTGCAGTACAGTATTGGTAACAGAACACCACAGATCAGGCCCAGTTTATTGGAATCTGCAATACACACACTGTTTTCTGACTTAGTACACTGTTGGCTACAGAACACCACAGATTATAGACACTATAGAGGGCCCAGAGCATTGGAATCTGCAATACAATGTTTTCTGATGCAGTACAGCATTGTATACAGAACGCCACAGATTCTAGACACTATATTAGGCCCAGATTACTGGAATCTGCCATACAGACATGGTTTTCCGATGTATTACACTATGAACTACAGAACGCCACAGATTATAGACACTATAGAAGGCCCAGAGCTTTGGAATCTGTAATATAGGCACAGTTTTCTGTTGCAGTACAGTATTGGTAACAGAACACCACAGATCAGGCCCAGTTTATTGGAATCTGCAATACACACACTGTTTTCTGACTTAGTACACTGTTGGCTACAGAACGCCACAGATTATAGACACTATAGAGGGCCCAGAGCATTGGAATCTGCAATACAATGTTTTCTGATGCAGTACAGCATTGTATACAGAACGCCACAGATTCTAGACACTATATTAGGCCCAGATTACTGGAATCTGCCATACAGACATGGTTTTCCGATGTATTACACTATGAACTACAGAACGCCACAGATTATAGACACTATAGAAGGCCCAGAGCTTTGGAATCTGTAATATAGGCACAGTTTTCTGTTGCAGTACAGTATTGGTAACAGAACACCACAGATCAGGCCCAGTTTATTGGAATCTGCAATACACACACTGTTTTCTGACTTAGTACACTGTTGGCTACAGAACGCCACAAATTATAGACACTATAGAGGGCCCAGAGCATTGGAATCTGCAATACAATGTTTTCTGATGCAGTACAGCATTGTATACAGAACGCCACAGATTCTAGACACTATATTAGGCCCAGATTACTGGAATCTGCCATACAGACATGGTTTTCCGATGTATTACACTATGAACTACAGAACGCCACAGATTATAGACACTATAGAAGGCCCAGAGCTTTGGAATCTGTAATATAGGCACAGTTTTCTGTTGCAGTACAGTATTGGTAACAGAACACCACAGATCAGGCCCAGTTTATTGGAATCTGCAATACACACACTGTTTTCTGACTTAGTACACTGTTGGCTACAGAACGCCACAGATTATAGACACTATAGAGGGCCCAGAGCATTGGAATCTGCAATACAATGTTTTCTGATGCAGTACAGCATTGTATACAGAACGCCACAGATTCTAGACACTATATTAGGCCCAGATTACTGGAATCTGCCATACAGACATGGTTTTCCGATGTATTACACTATGAACTACAGAACGCCACAGATTATAGACACTATAGAAGGCCCAGAGCTTTGGAATCTGTAATATAGGCACAGTTTTCTGTTGCAGTACAGTATTGGTAACAGAACACCACAGATCAGGCCCAGTTTATTGGAATCTGCAATACACACACTGTTTTCTGACTTAGTACACTGTTGGCTACAGAACGCCACAGATTATAGACACTATAGAGGGCCCAGAGCATTGGAATCTGCAATACAATGTTTTCTGATGCAGTACAGCATTGTATACAGAACGCCACAGATTCTAGACACTATATTAGGCCCAGATTACTGGAATCTGCCATACAGACATGGTTTTCCGATGTATTACACTATGAACTACAGAACGCCACAGATTATAGACACTATAGAAGGCCCAGAGCTTTGGAATCTGTAATATAGGCACAGTTTTCTGTTGCAGTACAGTATTGGTAACAGAACACCACAGATCAGGCCCAGTTTATTGGAATCTGCAATACACACACTGTTTTCTGACTTAGTACACTGTTGGCTACAGAACGCCACAGATTATAGACACTATAGAGGGCCCAGAGCATTGGAATCTGCAATACAATGTTTTCTGATGCAGTACAGCATTGTATACAGAACGCCACAGATTCTAGACACTATATTAGGCCCAGATTACTGGAATCTGCCATACAGACATGGTTTTCCGATGTATTACACTATGAACTACAGAACGCCACAGATTATAGACACTATAGAAGGCCCAGAGCTTTGGAATCTGTAATATAGGCACAGTTTTCTGTTGCAGTACAGTATTGGTAACAGAACACCACAGATCAGGCCCAGTTTATTGGAATCTGCAATACACACACTGTTTTCTGACTTAGTACACTGTTGGCTACAGAACGCCACAGATTATAGACACTATAGAGGGCCCAGAGCATTGGAATCTGCAATACAATGTTTTCTGATGCAGTACAGCATTGTATACAGAACGCCACAGATTCTAGACACTATATTAGGCCCAGATTACTGGAATCTGCCATACAGACATGGTTTTCCGATGTATTACACTATGAACTACAGAACGCCACAGATTATAGACACTATAGAAGGCCCAGAGCTTTGGAATCTGTAATATAGGCACAGTTTTCTGTTGCAGTACAGTATTGGTAACAGAACACCACAGATCAGGCCCAGTTTATTGGAATCTGCAATACACACACTGTTTTCTGACTTAGTACACTGTTGGCTACAGAACGCCACAGATTATAGACACTATAGAGGGCCCAGAGCATTGGAATCTGCAATACAATGTTTTCTGATGCAGTACAGCATTGTATACAGAACGCCACAGATTCTAGACACTATATTAGGCCCAGATTACTGGAATCTGCCATACAGACATGGTTTTCCGATGTATTACACTATGAACTACAGAACGCCACAGATTATAGACACTATAGAAGGCCCAGAGCTTTGGAATCTGTAGAATAGGCACAGTTTTCTGTTGCAGTACAGTATTGGTAACAGAACACCACAGATCAGACCCAGTTTATTAAAATCTGCAATACACACACTGTTTTCTGACTTAGTACACTGTTGGCTACAGAACGCCACAAATTATAGACACTATAGAGGGCCCAGAGCATTGGAATCTGCAATACAATGTTTTCTGATGCAGTACAGCATTGTATACAGAACGCCACAGATTCTAGACACTATATTAGGCCCAGATTACTGGAATCTGCCATACAGACATGGTTTTCCGATGTATTACACTATGAACTACAGAACGCCACAGATTATAGACACTATAGAAGGCCCAGAGCTTTGGAATCTGTAATATAGGCACAGTTTTCTGTTGCAGTACAGTATTGGTAACAGAACACCACAGATCAGGCCCAGTTTATTGGAATCTGCAATACACACACTGTTTTCTGACTTAGTACACTGTTGGCTACAGAACGCCACAGATTATAGACACTATAGAGGGCCCAGAGCATTGGAATCTGCAATACAATGTTTTCTGATGCAGTACAGCATTGTATACAGAACGCCACAGATTCTAGACACTATATTAGGCCCAGATTACTGGAATCTGCCATACAGACATGGTTTTCCGATGTATTACACTATGAACTACAGAACGCCACAGATTATAGACACTATAGAAGGCCCAGAGCTTTGGAATCTGTAATATAGGCACAGTTTTCTGTTGCAGTACAGTATTGGTAACAGAACACCACAGATCAGGCCCAGTTTATTGGAATCTGCAATACACACACTGTTTTCTGACTTAGTACACTGTTGGCTACAGAACGCCACAAATTATAGACACTATAGAGGGCCCAGAGCATTGGAATCTGCAATACAATGTTTTCTGATGCAGTACAGCATTGTATACAGAACGCCACAGATTCTAGACACTATATTAGGCCCAGATTACTGGAATCTGCCATACAGACATGGTTTTCCGATGTATTACACTATGAACTACAGAACGCCACAGATTATAGACACTATAGAAGGCCCAGAGCTTTGGAATCTGTAATATAGGCACAGTTTTCTGTTGCAGTACAGTATTGGTAACAGAACACCACAGATCAGGCCCAGTTTATTGGAATCTGCAATACACACACTGTTTTCTGACTTAGTACACTGTTGGCTACAGAACGCCACAGATTATAGACACTATAGAGGGCCCAGAGCATTGGAATCTGCAATACAATGTTTTCTGATGCAGTACAGCATTGTATACAGAACGCCACAGATTCTAGACACTATATTAGGCCCAGATTACTGGAATCTGCCATACAGACATGGTTTTCCGATGTATTACACTATGAACTACAGAACGCCACAGATTATAGACACTATAGAAGGCCCAGAGCTTTGGAATCTGTAATATAGGCACAGTTTTCTGTTGCAGTACAGTATTGGTAACAGAACACCACAGATCAGGCCCAGTTTATTGGAATCTGCAATACACACACTGTTTTCTGACTTAGTACACTGTTGGCTACAGAACGCCACAGATTATAGACACTATAGAGGGCCCAGAGCATTGGAATCTGCAATACAATGTTTTCTGATGCAGTACAGCATTGTATACAGAACGCCACAGATTCTAGACACTATATTAGGCCCAGATTACTGGAATCTGCCATACAGACATGGTTTTCCGATGTATTACACTATGAACTACAGAACGCCACAGATTATAGACACTATAGAAGGCCCAGAGCTTTGGAATCTGTAATATAGGCACAGTTTTCTGTTGCAGTACAGTATTGGTAACAGAACACCACAGATCAGGCCCAGTTTATTGGAATCTGCAATACACACACTGTTTTCTGACTTAGTACACTGTTGGCTACAGAACGCCACAGATTATAGACACTATAGAGGGCCCAGAGCATTGGAATCTGCAATACAATGTTTTCTGATGCAGTACAGCATTGTATACAGAACGCCACAGATTCTAGACACTATATTAGGCCCAGATTACTGGAATCTGCCATACAGACATGGTTTTCCGATGTATTACACTATGAACTACAGAACGCCACAGATTATAGACACTATAGAAGGCCCAGAGCTTTGGAATCTGTAGAATAGGCACAGTTTTCTGTTGCAGTACAGTATTGGTAACAGAACACCACAGATCAGACCCAGTTTATTAAAATCTGCAATACACACACTGTTTTCTGACTTAGTACACTGTTGGCTACAGAACGCCACAAATTATAGACACTATAGAGGGCCCAGAGCATTGGAATCTGCAATACAATGTTTTCTGATGCAGTACAGCATTGTATACAGAACGCCACAGATTCTAGACACTATATTAGGCCCAGATTACTGGAATCTGCCATACAGACATGGTTTTCCGATGTATTACACTATGAACTACAGAACGCCACAGATTATAGACACTATAGAAGGCCCAGAGCTTTGGAATCTGTAATATAGGCACAGTTTTCTGTTGCAGTACAGTATTGGTAACAGAACACCACAGATCAGGCCCAGTTTATTGGAATCTGCAATACACACACTGTTTTCTGACTTAGTACACTGTTGGCTACAGAACGCCACAGATTATAGACACTATAGAGGGCCCAGAGCATTGGAATCTGCAATACAATGTTTTCTGATGCAGTACAGCATTGTATACAGAACGCCACAGATTCTAGACACTATATTAGGCCCAGATTACTGGAATCTGCCATACAGACATGGTTTTCCGATGTATTACACTATGAACTACAGAACGCCACAGATTATAGACACTATAGAAGGCCCAGAGCTTTGGAATCTGTAATATAGGCACAGTTTTCTGTTGCAGTACAGTATTGGTAACAGAACACCACAGATCAGGCCCAGTTTATTGGAATCTGCAATACACACACTGTTTTCTGACTTAGTACACTGTTGGCTACAGAACGCCACAGATTATAGACACTATAGAGGGCCCAGAGCATTGGAATCTGCAATACAATGTTTTCTGATGCAGTACAGCATTGTATACAGAACGCCACAGATTCTAGACACTATATTAGGCCCAGATTACTGGAATCTGCCATACAGACATGGTTTTCCGATGTATTACACTATGAACTACAGAACGCCACAGATTATAGACACTATAGAAGGCCCAGAGCTTTGGAATCTGTAATATAGGCACAGTTTTCTGTTGCAGTACAGTATTGGTAACAGAACACCACAGATCAGGCCCAGTTTATTGGAATCTGCAATACACACACTGTTTTCTGACTTAGTACACTGTTGGCTACAGAACGCCACAGATTATAGACACTATAGAGGGCCCAGAGCATTGGAATCTGCAATACAATGTTTTCTGATGCAGTACAGCATTGTATACAGAACGCCACAGATTCTAGACACTATATTAGGCCCAGATTACTGGAATCTGCCATACAGACATGGTTTTCCGATGTATTGCACTATGAACTACAGAACGCCACAGATTATAGACACTATAGAAGGCCCAGAGCTTTGGAATCTGTAGAATAGGCACAGTTTTCTGTTGCAGTACAGTATTGGTAACAGAACACCACAGATCAGACCCAGTTTATTAAAATCTGCAATACACACACTGTTTTCTGACTTAGTACACTGTTGGCTACAGAACGCCACAAATTATAGACACTATAGAGGGCCCAGAGCATTGGAATCTGCAATACAATGTTTTCTGATGCAGTACAGCATTGTATACAGAACGCCACAGATTCTAGACACTATATTAGGCCCAGATTACTGGAATCTGCCATACAGACATGGTTTTCCGATGTATTACACTATGAACTACAGAACGCCACAGATTATAGACACTATAGAAGGCCCAGAGCTTTGGAATCTGTAATATAGGCACAGTTTTCTGTTGCAGTACAGTATTGGTAACAGAACACCACAGATCAGGCCCAGTTTATTGGAATCTGCAATACACACACTGTTTTCTGACTTAGTACACTGTTGGCTACAGAACGCCACAGATTATAGACACTATAGAGGGCCCAGAGCATTGGAATCTGCAATACAATGTTTTCTGATGCAGTACAGCATTGTATACAGAACGCCACAGATTCTAGACACTATATTAGGCCCAGATTACTGGAATCTGCCATACAGACATGGTTTTCCGATGTATTACACTATGAACTACAGAACGCCACAGATTATAGACACTATAGAAGGCCCAGAGCTTTGGAATCTGTAATATAGGCACAGTTTTCTGTTGCAGTACAGTATTGGTAACAGAACACCACAGATCAGGCCCAGTTTATTGGAATCTGCAATACACACACTGTTTTCTGACTTAGTACACTGTTGGCTACAGAACGCCACAGATTATAGACACTATAGAGGGCCCAGAGCATTGGAATCTGCAATACAATGTTTTCTGATGCAGTACAGCATTGTATACAGAACGCCACAGATTCTAGACACTATATTAGGCCCAGATTACTGGAATCTGCCATACAGACATGGTTTTCCGATGTATTACACTATGAACTACAGAACGCCACAGATTATAGACACTATAGAAGGCCCAGAGCTTTGGAATCTGTAATATAGGCACAGTTTTCTGTTGCAGTACAGTATTGGTAACAGAACACCACAGATCAGGCCCAGTTTATTGGAATCTGCAATACACACACTGTTTTCTGACTTAGTACACTGTTGGCTACAGAACGCCACAGATTATAGACACTATAGAGGGCCCAGAGCATTGGAATCTGCAATACAATGTTTTCTGATGCAGTACAGCATTGTATACAGAACGCCACAGATTCTAGACACTATATTAGGCCCAGATTACTGGAATCTGCCATACAGACATGGTTTTCCGATGTATTACACTATGAACTACAGAACGCCACAGATTATAGACACTATAGAAGGCCCAGAGCTTTGGAATCTGTAATATAGGCACAGTTTTCTGTTGCAGTACAGTATTGGTAACAGAACACCACAGATCAGGCCCAGTTTATTGGAATCTGCAATACACACACTGTTTTCTGACTTAGTACACTGTTGGCTACAGAACGCCACAGATTATAGACACTATAGAGGGCCCAGAGCATTGGAATCTGCAATACAATGTTTTCTGATGCAGTACAGCATTGTATACAGAACGCCACAGATTCTAGACACTATATTAGGCCCAGATTACTGGAATCTGCCATACAGACATGGTTTTCCGATGTATTACACTATGAACTACAGAACGCCACAGATTATAGACACTATAGAAGGCCCAGAGCTTTGGAATCTGTAGAATAGGCACAGTTTTCTGTTGCAGTACAGTATTGGTAACAGAACACCACAGATCAGGCCCAGTTTATTGAAATCTGCAATACACACACTGTTTTCTGACTTAGTACACTGTTGGCTACAGAACGCCACAAATTATAGACACTATAGAGGGCCCAGAGCATTGGAATCTGCAATACAATGTTTTCTGATGCAGTACAGCATTGTATACAGAACGCCACAGATTCTAGACATTATATTAGGCCCAGATTACTGGAATCTGCCATACAGACATGGTTTTCCGATGTATTGCACTATGAACTACAGAACGCCACAGATTATAGACACTATAGAAGGCCCAGAGCTTTGGAATCTGTAATATAGGCACAGTTTTCTGTTGCAGTACAGTATTGGTAACAGAACACCACAGATCAGGCCCAGTTTATTGGAATCTGCAATACACACACTGTTTTCTGACTTAGTACACTGTTGGCTACAGAACGCCACAGATTATAGACACTATAGAGGGCCCAGAGCATTGGAATCTGCAATACAATGTTTTCTGATGCAGTACAGCATTGTATACAGAACGCCACAGATTCTAGACACTATATTAGGCCCAGATTACTGGAATCTGCCATACAGACATGGTTTTCCGATGTATTACACTATGAACTACAGAACGCCACAGATTATAGACACTATAGAAGGCCCAGAGCTTTGGAATCTGTAATATAGGCACAGTTTTCTGTTGCAGTACAGTATTGGTAACAGAACACCACAGATCAGGCCCAGTTTATTGGAATCTGCAATACACACACTGTTTTCTGACTTAGTACACTGTTGGCTACAGAACGCCACAAATTATAGACACTATAGAGGGCCCAGAGCATTGGAATCTGCAATACAATGTTTTCTGATGCAGTACAGCATTGTATACAGAACGCCACAGATTCTAGACACTATATTAGGCCCAGATTACTGGAATCTGCCATACAGACATGGTTTTCCGATGTATTACACTATGAACTACAGAACGCCACAGATTATAGACACTATAGAAGGCCCAGAGCTTTGGAATCTGTAGAATAGGCACAGTTTTCTGTTGCAGTACAGTATTGGTAACAGAACACCACAGATCAGGCCCAGTTTATTGGAATCTGCAATACACACACTGTTTTCTGAGTTAGTACACTGTTGGCTACAGAACGCCACAAATTATAGACACTATAGAGGGCCCAGAGCATTGGAATCTGCAATACAATGTTTTCTGATGCAGTACAGCATTGTATACAGAACGCCACAGATTCTAGACACTATATTAGGCCCAGATTACTGGAATCTGCCATACAGACATGGTTTTCCGATGTATTACACTATGAACTACAGAACGCCACAGATTATAGACACTATAGAAGGCCCAGAGCTTTGGAATCTGTAATATAGGCACAGTTTTCTGTTGCAGTACAGTATTGGTAACAGAACACCACAGATCAGGCCCAGTTTATTGGAATCTGCAATACACACACTGTTTTCTGACTTAGTACACTGTTGGCTACAGAACGCCACAGATTATAGACACTATAGAGGGCCCAGAGCATTGGAATCTGCAATACAATGTTTTCTGATGCAGTACAGCATTGTATACAGAACGCCACAGATTCTAGACACTATATTAGGCCCAGATTACTGGAATCTGCCATACAGACATGGTTTTCCGATGTATTACACTATGAACTACAGAACGCCACAGATTATAGACACTATAGAAGGCCCAGAGCTTTGGAATCTGTAATATAGGCACAGTTTTCTGTTGCAGTACAGTATTGGTAACAGAACACCACAGATCAGGCCCAGTTTATTGGAATCTGCAATACACACACTGTTTTCTGACTTAGTACACTGTTGGCTACAGAACGCCACAGATTATAGACACTATAGAGGGCCCAGAGCATTGGAATCTGCAATACAATGTTTTCTGATGCAGTACAGCATTGTATACAGAACGCCACAGATTCTAGACATTATATTAGGCCCAGATTACTGGAATCTGCCATACAGACATGGTTTTCCGATGTATTGCACTATGAACTACAGAACGCCACAGATTATAGACACTATAGAAGGCCCAGAGCTTTGGAATCTGTAATATAGGCACAGTTTTCTGTTGCAGTACAGTATTGGTAACAGAACACCACAGATCAGGCCCAGTTTATTGGAATCTGCAATACACACACTGTTTTCTGACTTAGTACACTGTTGGCTACAGAACGCCACAGATTATAGACACTATAGAGGGCCCAGAGCATTGGAATCTGCAATACAATGTTTTCTGATGCAGTACAGCATTGTATACAGAACGCCACAGATTCTAGACATTATATTAGGCCCAGATTACTGGAATCTGCCATACAGACATGGTTTTCCGATGTATTGCACTATGAACTACAGAACGCCACAGATTATAGACACTATAGAAGGCCCAGAGCTTTGGAATCTGTAGAATAGGCACAGTTTTCTGTTGCAGTACAGTATTGGTAACAGAACACCACAGATCAGACCCAGTTTATTGGAATCTGCAATACACACACTGTTTTCTGACTTAGTACACTGTTGGCTACAGAACGCCACAAATTATAGACACTATAGAGGGCCCAGAGCATTGGAATCTGCAAAACAATGTTTTCTGATGCAGTACAGCATTGTATACAGAACGCCACAGATGCTAGACACTATATTAGGCCCAGATTACTGGAATCTGCCATACAGACATGGTTTTCCGATGTATTACACTATGAACTACAGAACGCCACAGATTATAGACACTATAGAAGGCCCAGAGCTTTGGAATCTGTAATATAGGCACAGTTTTCTGTTGCAGTACAGTATTGGTAACAGAACACCACAGATCAGGCCCAGTTTATTGGAATCTGCAATACACACACTGTTTTCTGACTTAGTACACTGTTGGCTACAGAACGCCACAGATTATAGACACTATAGAGGGCCCAGAGCATTGGAATCTGCAATACAATGTTTTCTGATGCAGTACAGCATTGTATACAGAACGCCACAGATTCTAGACACTATATTAGGCCCAGATTACTGGAATCTGCCATACAGACATGGTTTTCCGATGTATTACACTATGAACTACAGAACGCCACAGATTATAGACACTATAGAAGGCCCAGAGCTTTGGAATCTGTAATATAGGCACAGTTTTCTGTTGCAGTACAGTATTGGTAACAGAACACCACAGATCAGGCCCAGTTTATTGGAATCTGCAATACACACACTGTTTTCTGACTTAGTACACTGTTGGCTACAGAACGCCACAAATTATAGACACTATAGAGGGCCCAGAGCATTGGAATCTGCAATACAATGTTTTCTGATGCAGTACAGCATTGTATACAGAACGCCACAGATTCTAGACACTATATTAGGCCCAGATTACTGGAATCTGCCATACAGACATGGTTTTCCGATGTATTACACTATGAACTACAGAACGCCACAGATTATAGACACTATAGAAGGCCCAGAGCTTTGGAATCTGTAATATAGGCACAGTTTTCTGTTGCAGTACAGTATTGGTAACAGAACACCACAGATCAGGCCCAGTTTATTGGAATCTGCAATACACACACTGTTTTCTGACTTAGTACACTGTTGGCTACAGAACGCCACAGATTATAGACACTATAGAGGGCCCAGAGCATTGGAATCTGCAATACAATGTTTTCTGATGCAGTACAGCATTGTATACAGAACGCCACAGATTCTAGACACTATATTAGGCCCAGATTACTGGAATCTGCCATACAGACATGGTTTTCCGATGTATTACACTATGAACTACAGAACGCCACAGATTATAGACACTATAGAAGGCCCAGAGCTTTGGAATCTGTAATATAGGCACAGTTTTCTGTTGCAGTACAGTATTGGTAACAGAACACCACAGATCAGGCCCAGTTTATTGGAATCTGCAATACACACACTGTTTTCTGACTTAGTACACTGTTGGCTACAGAACGCCACAGATTATAGACACTATAGAGGGCCCAGAGCATTGGAATCTGCAATACAATGTTTTCTGATGCAGTACAGCATTGTATACAGAACGCCACAGATTCTAGACACTATATTAGGCCCAGATTACTGGAATCTGCCATACAGACATGGTTTTCCGATGTATTACACTATGAACTACAGAACGCCACAGATTATAGACACTATAGAAGGCCCAGAGCTTTGGAATCTGTAATATAGGCACAGTTTTCTGTTGCAGTACAGTATTGGTAACAGAACACCACAGATCAGGCCCAGTTTATTGGAATCTGCAATACACACACTGTTTTCTGACTTAGTACACTGTTGGCTACAGAACGCCACAGATTATAGACACTATAGAGGGCCCAGAGCATTGGAATCTGCAATACAATGTTTTCTGATGCAGTACAGCATTGTATACAGAACGCCACAGATTCTAGACACTATATTAGGCCCAGATTACTGGAATCTGCCATACAGACATGGTTTTCCGATGTATTGCACTATGAACTACAGAACGCCACAGATTATAGACACTATAGAAGGCCCAGAGCTTTGGAATCTGTAGAATAGGCACAGTTTTCTGTTGCAGTACAGTATTGGTAACAGAACACCACAGATCAGGCCCAGTTTATTGGAATCTGCAATACACACACTGTTTTCTGACTTAGTACACTGTTGGCTACAGAACACCACAGATTATAGACACTATAGAGGGCCCAGAGCATTGGAATCTGCAATACAATGTTTTCTGATGCAGTACAGCATTGTATACAGAACGCCACAGATTCTAGACACTATATTAGGCCCAGATTACTGGAATCTGCCATACAGACATGGTTTTCCGATGTATTACACTATGAACTACAGAACGCCACAGATTATAGACACTATAGAAGGCCCAGAGCTTTGGAATCTGTAATATAGGCACAGTTTTCTGTTGCAGTACAGTATTGGTAACAGAACACCACAGATCAGGCCCAGTTTATTGGAATCTGCAATACACACACTGTTTTCTGACTTAGTACACTGTTGGCTACAGAACGCCACAAATTATAGACACTATAGAGGGCCCAGAGCATTGGAATCTGCAATACAATGTTTTCTGATGCAGTACAGCATTGTATACAGAACGCCACAGATTCTAGACACTATATTAGGCCCAGATTACTGGAATCTGCCATACAGACATGGTTTTCCGATGTATTACACTATGAACTACAGAACGCCACAGATTATAGACACTATAGAAGGCCCAGAGCTTTGGAATCTGTAATATAGGCACAGTTTTCTGTTGCAGTACAGTATTGGTAACAGAACACCACAGATCAGGCCCAGTTTATTGGAATCTGCAATACACACACTGTTTTCTGACTTAGTACACTGTTGGCTACAGAACGCCACAGATTATAGACACTATAGAGGGCCCAGAGCATTGGAATCTGCAATACAATGTTTTCTGATGCAGTACAGCATTGTATACAGAACGCCACAGATTCTAGACACTATATTAGGCCCAGATTACTGGAATCTGCCATACAGACATGGTTTTCCGATGTATTACACTATGAACTACAGAACGCCACAGATTATAGACACTATAGAAGGCCCAGAGCTTTGGAATCTGTAATATAGGCACAGTTTTCTGTTGCAGTACAGTATTGGTAACAGAACACCACAGATCAGGCCCAGTTTATTGGAATCTGCAATACACACACTGTTTTCTGACTTAGTACACTGTTGGCTACAGAACGCCACAGATTATAGACACTATAGAGGGCCCAGAGCATTGGAATCTGCAATACAATGTTTTCTGATGCAGTACAGCATTGTATACAGAACGCCACAGATTCTAGACACTATATTAGGCCCAGATTACTGGAATCTGCCATACAGACATGGTTTTCCGATGTATTACACTATGAACTACAGAACGCCACAGATTATAGACACTATAGAAGGCCCAGAGCTTTGGAATCTGTAATATAGGCACAGTTTTCTGTTGCAGTACAGTATTGGTAACAGAACACCACAGATCAGGCCCAGTTTATTGGAATCTGCAATACACACACTGTTTTCTGACTTAGTACACTGTTGGCTACAGAACGCCACAGATTATAGACACTATAGAGGGCCCAGAGCATTGGAATCTGCAATACAATGTTTTCTGATGCAGTACAGCATTGTATACAGAACGCCACAGATTCTAGACACTATATTAGGCCCAGATTACTGGAATCTGCCATACAGACATGGTTTTCCGATGTATTACACTATGAACTACAGAACGCCACAGATTATAGACACTATAGAAGGCCCAGAGCTTTGGAATCTGTAATATAGGCACAGTTTTCTGTTGCAGTACAGTATTGGTAACAGAACACCACAGATCAGGCCCAGTTTATTGGAATCTGCAATACACACACTGTTTTCTGACTTAGTACACTGTTGGCTACAGAACGCCACAGATTATAGACACTATAGAGGGCCCAGAGCATTGGAATCTGCAATACAATGTTTTCTGATGCAGTACAGCATTGTATACAGAACGCCACAGATTCTAGACACTATATTAGGCCCAGATTACTGGAATCTGCCATACAGACATGGTTTTCCGATGTATTACACTATGAACTACAGAACGCCACAGATTATAGACACTATAGAAGGCCCAGAGCTTTGGAATCTGTAATATAGGCACAGTTTTCTGTTGCAGTACAGTATTGGTAACAGAACACCACAGATCAGGCCCAGTTTATTGGAATCTGCAATACACACACTGTTTTCTGACTTAGTACACTGTTGGCTACAGAACGCCACAGATTATAGACACTATAGAGGGCCCAGAGCATTGGAATCTGCAATACAATGTTTTCTGATGCAGTACAGCATTGTATACAGAACGCCACAGATTCTAGACACTATATTAGGCCCAGATTACTGGAATCTGCCATACAGACATGGTTTTCCGATGTATTACACTATGAACTACAGAACGCCACAGATTATAGACACTATAGAAGGCCCAGAGCTTTGGAATCTGTAATATAGGCACAGTTTTCTGTTGCAGTACAGTATTGGTAACAGAACACCACAGATCAGGCCCAGTTTATTGGAATCTGCAATACACACACTGTTTTCTGACTTAGTACACTGTTGGCTACAGAACGCCACAGATTATAGACACTATAGAGGGCCCAGAGCATTGGAATCTGCAATACAATGTTTTCTGATGCAGTACAGCATTGTATACAGAACGCCACAGATTCTAGACACTATATTAGGCCCAGATTACTGGAATCTGCCATACAGACATGGTTTTCCGATGTATTACACTATGAACTACAGAACGCCACAGATTATAGACACTATAGAAGGCCCAGAGCTTTGGAATCTGTAATATAGGCACAGTTTTCTGTTGCAGTACAGTATTGGTAACAGAACACCACAGATCAGGCCCAGTTTATTGGAATCTGCAATACACACACTGTTTTCTGACTTAGTACACTGTTGGCTACAGAACGCCACAGATTATAGACACTATAGAGGGCCCAGAGCATTGGAATCTGCAATACAATGTTTTCTGATGCAGTACAGCATTGTATACAGAACGCCACAGATTCTAGACATTATATTAGGCCCAGATTACTGGAATCTGCCATACAGACATGGTTTTCCGATGTATTGCACTATGAACTACAGAACGCCACAGATTATAGACACTATAGAAGGCCCAGAGCTTTGGAATCTGTAGAATAGGCACAGTTTTCTGTTGCAGTACAGTATTGGTAACAGAACACCACAGATCAGGCCCAGTTTATTGGAATCTGCAATACACACACTG
>NW_024400498.1:0-29363 GCF_905171765.1 Bufo bufo | reverse complement strand
TTTGTTTAAGGAAAAATTGGCGCTTTTGTGCAAAATGGAATACTGACCAGCGTCTATAAGCAGGCCCAGAACACAAAAGCCTTTTTTTTTTTTTTTTAACGGTATGGCCATATAAACTCCAAGAGTACCCCTCTTTACCCTGTGTCGCAACTTGGGGGAAAGAAGCGGCCACCGCCGGAGCTATGCCTTTTCTGGTTTTTGCTTTTTGGCCACTGCAATGCAGGTGCAGATCAGTTTATCATCTGCAACTCACCACCTATCATGAGATACCATACCTTTTATGGATTATTGTAGCTGGCAGAATGAGAATGCGCCTGTTGTCCAATCAAAGTTCTGTGCTATTATGGAATGTACTTAGCACCTCTGCAATTGCTCTACCTGCTCCAGGAATACAAAAGCAGGTTCTAACGCAGAATTTCATTGTAGCTATAAATAATAGTGCTCAGAAACTAGAATACATCCATGCTGACTTCTGTGGCTAAAATCCTAACCCTTCCCAGCATTTCTTATCCATTGAAATGACAGCTCTGTTTAACTGCAAAACAAAATGGCTGCCTCCAGAAAATCAATATGGCAGCCTCCATGAAAATTTCAATAGATGGAACACTGAGCGTGTCACAATGGAACCCTTCAGCATCTATGGATGATGACATCACAATAGACCCTTGCTGTTTTTCTTCCTGGCAGCAGCCATGATCCTTCATTCTTCAGTCAGGTGTGGATCCATGCACATCAACAGGTATGGGTGCCAATCAACAGGTAAGGGTGCGTGTTTGTGTGTGTCAAAGAAAGGTGTCAGTTTATGGAAAGATTTGTTTAAGGAAAAATTGGCGCTTTTGTGCAAAATGGAATACTGTCCAGCGTCTATAAGCAGGCCCAGAACACAAAAGCCTTCTAATCTGTTTCTGACGGTATGGCCATATAAACTCCAAGAGTACCCCTCTTTACCCTGTGTCGCAACTTGGGGGAAAGAAGCGGCCACCGCCGGAGCTATGCCTTTTCTTTTTTTTGCTTTTTGGCCACTGCAATGCAGGTGCAGATCATTTTATCGTCTTCAACTCACCACCTATCATGAGATACCATACCTTTTATGGATTTTTTTAGCTGGCAGAATGAGAATGCGCCTGTTGTCCAATCAAAGTTCTGTGCTATTATGGAATGTACTTAGCACCTCTGCAATTGCTCTACCTGCTCCAGGAATCCGAAAGAAGGTTCTGACGCAGAATTTCATTGTAGCTATAAACAATAGTGCTCAGAGACTAGAATACATCCATGCTGACTTCTGTGGCTACAATCCTAACCCTTCCCAGCATTTCTTATCCATTGAAATGACAGCTCTGTTTAACTGCAAAACAAAATGGCTGCCTCCAGAAAATCAATATGGCAGCCTCCATGAAAATTTCAATAGATGGAACACTGAGCATGTCACAATGGAACCCTTCAGCATCCATAGATGATGACATCACAATAGACCCTTGCTGTTTTTCTTCCTGGCAGCAGCCATGATCCTTCATTCTTCAGTCAGGTGTGGATCCATGCACATCAACAGGTATGGGTGCCAATCAACAGGTAAGGGTGCGTGTTTGTGTGTGTCAAAGAAAGGTGTCAGTTTATGGAAAGATTTGTTTGATGAAAAATTGGCGCTTCTGTGCAAAATGGAATACTGACCAGCGTCTATTAGCAGGCCCAGAACGCAAAAGCCTTCTTATTTTTTTCTAACGGTATGGCCATATAAACTCCAAGAGTACCCCTCTTTACCCTGTGTCGCAACTTGGGGGAAAGAAGCGGCCACCCACGGAGCTATGCCTTTTCTGGTTTTTTACTTTTTGGCCACTGCAATGCAGGTGCAGATCAGTTTATCATCTGCAACTCACCACCTATCATGAGATACCATACCTTTTATGGATTATTGTAGCTGGCAGAATGAGAATGCGCCTGTTGTCCAATCAAAGTTCTGTGCTATTATGGAATGTACTTAGCACCTCTGCAATTGCTCTACCTGCTCCAGGAATACAAAAGCAGGTTCTAACGCAGAATTTCATTGTAGCTATAAATAATAGTGCTCAGAAACTAGAATACATCCATGCTGACTTCTGTGGCTAAAATCCTAACCCTTCCCAGCATTTCTTATCCATTGAAATGACAGCTCTGTTTAACTGCAAAACAAAATGGCTGCCTCCAGAAAATCAATATGGCAGCCTCCATGAAAATTTCAATAGATGGAACACTGAGCGTGTCACAATGGAACCCTTCAGCATCTATGGATGATGACATCACAATAGACCCTTGCTGTTTTTCTTCCTGGCAGCAGCCATGATCCTTCATTCTTCAGTCAGGTGTGGATCCATGCACATCAACAGGTATGGGTGCCAATCAACAGGTAAGGGTGCGTGTTTGTGTGTGTCAAAGAAAGGTGTCAGTTTATGGAAAGATTTGTTTAAGAAAAAATTGGCGCTTTTGTGCAAAATGGAATACTGTCCAGCGTCTATAAGCAGGCCCAGAACACAAAAGCCTTCTAATCTGTTTCTGACGGTATGGCCATATAAACTCCAAGAGTACCCCTCTTTACCCTCTGTCGCAACTTGGGGGAAAGAAGCGGCCACCGCCGGAGCTATGCCTTTTCTTTTTTTTGCTTTTTGGCCACTGCAATGCAGGTGCAGATCATTTTATCGTCTTCAACTCACCACCTATCATGAGATACCATACCTTTTATGGATTATTTTAGCTGGCAGAATGAGAATGCGCCTGTTGTCCAATCAAAGTTCTGTGCTATTATGGAATGTACTTAGCACCTCTGCAATTGCTCTACCTGCTCCAGGAATCCGAAAGAAGGTTCTGACGCAGAATTTCATTGTAGCTATAAACAATAGTGCTCAGAAACTAGAATACATCCATGCTGACTTCTGTGGCTACAATCCTAACCCTTCCCAGCATTTCTTATCCATTGAAATGACAGCTCTGTTTAACTGCAAAACAAAATGGCTGCCTCCAGAAAATCAATATGGCAGCCTCCATGAAAATTTCAATAGATGGAACACTGAGCATGTCACAATGGAACCCTTCAGCATCCATGGATGATGACATCACAATAGACCCTTGCTGTTTTTCTTCCTGGCAGCAGCCATGATCCTTCATTCTTCAGTCAGGTGTGGATCCATGCACATCAACAGGTATGGGTGCCAATCAACAGGTAAGGGTGCGTGTTTGTGTGTGTCAAAGAAAGGTGTCAGTTTATGGAAAGATTTGTTTAAGGAAAAATTGGCGCTTTTGTGCAAAATGGAATACTGTCCAGCGTCTATTAGCAGGCCCAGAACGACAAAAGCCTTCTTATCTGTTTCTGACGGTATGGCCATATAAACTCCAAGAGTACCCCTCTTTACCCTCTGTCGCAACTTGGGGGAAAGAAGCGGCCACCGACGGAGAATATGCCTTTTCTGTTTTTTGCTTTTTGGCCACTGCAATGCAGGTGCAGATCAGTTTATCGTCTGCAACTCACCACCTATCATGAGATACCATACCTTTTATGGTTTATTGTAGCTGGCAGAATGAGAATGCGCCTGTTGTCCAATCAAAGTTCTGTGCTATTATGGAATTTACTTAGCACCTCTGCAATTGCTCTACCTGCTCCAGGAATCCAAAAGCAGGTTCTAACGCAGAATTTCATTGTAGCTATAAACAATAGTGCTCAGAGACTAGAATACATCCATGCTGACTTCTGTGGCTACAATCCTAACCCTTCCCCGCATTTCTTATCCATTGAAATGACAGCTCTGTTTAACTGCAAAACAAAATGGCTGCCTCCAGAAAATCAATATGGCAGCCTCCATGAAAATTTCAATAGATGGAACAGTAAGCGTGTCACAATGGAACCCTTCAGCATCCATGGATGATGACATCACAATGGACCCTTGCTGTTTTTCTTCCTGGCAGCAGCCATGATCCTTCATTCTTCAGTCAGGTGTGGATCCATGCACATCAACAGGTATGGGTGCCAATCAACAGGTAAGGGTGCGTGTTTGTGTGTGTCAAAGAAAGGTGTCAGTTTATGGAAAGATTTGTTTAAGGAAAAATTGGCGCTTTTGTGCAAAATGAAATACTGACCAGCATCTATTAGCAGGCCCAGAACACATAAGCCTTTTTATTTTTTTCTAACGGTATGGCCATATAAACTCCAAGAGTACCCCTCTTTACCCTTTGTCGCAACTTGGGGGAAAGAAGCGGCCACCCACGGAGCTATGCCTTTTCTGGTTTTTGCTTTTTGGCCACTGCAATGCAGGTGCAGATCAGTTTATCATCTGCAACTCACCACCTATCATGAGATACCATACCTTTTATGGATTATTGTAGCTGGCAGAATGAGAATGCGCCTGTTGTCCAATCAAAGTTCTGTGCTATTATGGAATGTACTTAGCACCTCTGCAATTGCTCTACCTGCTCCAGGAATACAAAAGCAGGTTCTAACGCAGAATTTCATTGTAGCTATAAATAATAGTGCTCAGAAACTAGAATACATCCATGCTGACTTCTGTGGCTAAAATCCTAACCCTTCCCAGCATTTTTTATCCATTGAAATGACAGCTCTGTTTAACTGCAAAACAAAATGGCTGCCTCCAGAAAATCAATATGGCAGCCTCCATGAAAATTTCAATAGATGGAACACTGAGCGTGTCACAATGGAACCCTTCAGCATCTATGGATGATGACATCACAATAGACCCTTGCTGTTTTTCTTCCTGGCAGCAGCCATGATCCTTCATTCTTCAGTCAGGTGTGGATCCATGCACATCAACAGGTATGGGTGCCAATCAACAGGTAAGGGTGCGTGTTTGTGTGTGTCAAAGAAAGGTGTCAGTTTATGGAAAGATTTGTTTAAGGAAAAATTGGCGCTTTTGTGCAAAATGGAATACTGTCCAGCGTCTATAAGCAGGCCCAGAACACAAAAGCCTTCTAATCTGTTTCTGACGGTATGGCCATATAAACTCCAAGAGTACCCCTCTTTACCCTCTGTCGCAACTTGGGGGAAAGAAGCGGCCACCGCCGGAGAATATGCCTTTTCTTTTTTTTGCTTTTTGGCCACTGCAATGCAGGTGCAGATCATTTTATCGTCTTCAACTCACCACCTATCATGAGATACCATACCTTTTATGGATTTTTTTAGCTGGCAGAATGAGAATGCGCCTGTTGTCCAATCAAAGTTCTGTGCTATTATGGAATGTACTTAGCACCTCTGCAATTGCTCTACCTGCTCCAGGAATCCGAAAGAAGGTTCTGACGCAGAATTTCATTGTAGCTATAAACAATAGTGCTCAGAGACTAGAATACATCCATGCTGACTTCTGTAGCTACAATCCTAACCCTTCCCAGCATTTCTTATCCATTGAAATGACAGCTCTGTTTAACTGCAAAACAAAATGGCTGCCTCCAGAAAATCAATATGGCAGCCTCCATGAAAATTTCAATAGATGGAACACTGAGCATGTCACAATGGAACCCTTCAGCATCCATGGATGATGACATCACAATAGACCCTTGCTGTTTTTCTTCCTGGCAGCAGCCATGATCCTTCATTCTTCAGTCAGGTGTGGATCCATGCACATCAACAGGTATGGGTGCCAATCAACAGGTAAGGGTGCGTGTTTGTGTGTGTCAAAGAAAGGTGTCAGTTTATGGAAAGATTTGTTTAAGGAAAAATTGGCGCTTTTGTGCAAAATGGAATACTGTCCAGCGTCTATTAGCAGGCCCAGAATACAAAAGCCTTCTTATCTGTTTCTGACGGTATGGCCATATAAACTCCAAGAGTACCCCTCTTTATTCTCTGTCGCAACTTGGGGGAAAGAAGCGGCCACCGACGGAGAATATGCCTTTTCTGTTTTTTGCTTTTTGGCCACTGCAATGCAGGTGCAGATCAGTTTATCGTCTTCAACTCACCACCTATCATGAGATACCATACCTTTTATGGATTTTTTTAGCTGGCAGAATGAGAATGCGCCTGTTGTCCAATCAAAGTTCTGTGCTATTATTGAATTTACTTAGCACCTCTGCAATTGCTCTACCTGCTCCAGGAATCCAAAAGCAGGTTCTAAAGCAGAATTTCATTGTAGCTATAAACAATAGTGTTTAGAGACTAGAATACATTCATGCTGACTTCTGTGGCTACAATCCTAACCCTTCCCCGCAATTCTTATCCATTGAAATGACAGCTCTGTTTAACTGCAAAACAAAATGGCTGCCTCCAGAAAATCAATATGGCAGCCTCCATGAAAATTTCAATAGATGGAACAGTAAGCGTGTCACAATGGAACCCTTCAGCATCCATGGATGATGACATCACAATGGACCCTTGCTGTTTTTCTTCCTGGCAGCAGCCATGATCCTTCATTCTTCAGTCAGGTGTGGATCCATGCACATCAACAGGTATGGGTGCCAATCAACAGGTAAGGGTGCGTGTTTGTGTGTGTCAAAGAAAGGTGTCAGTTTATGGAAAGATTTGTTTAAGGAAAAATTGGCGCTTTTGTGCAAAATGGAATACTGTCCAGCGTCTATTAGCAGGCCCAGAATACAAAAGCCTTCTTATCTGTTTCTGACGGTATGGCCATATAAACTCCAAGAGTACCCCTCTTTATTCTCTGTCGCAACTTGGGGGAAAGATGCGGCCACCGACGGAGAATATGCCTTTTCTGTTTTTTGCTTTTTGGCCACTGCAATGCAGGTGCAGATCAGTTTATTGTCTGCAACTCAACACCTATCATGAGATACCATACCTTTTATGGTTTATTGTAGCTGGCAGAATGAGAATGCGCCTGTTGTCCAATCAAAGTTCTGTGCTATTATTGAATTTACTTAGCACCTCTGCAATTGCTCTACCTGATCCAGGAATCCAAAAGCAGGTTCTAATGCAGAATTTCATTGTAGCTATAAACAATAGTGTTTAGAGACTAGAATACATCCATGCTGACTTCTGTGGCTACAATCCTAACCCTTCCCCGCATTTCTTATCCATTGAAATGACAGCTCTGTTTATCTGCAAAACAAAATGGCTGCCTCCAGAAAATCAATATGGCAGCCTCCATGAAAATTTCAATAGATGGAACAGTAAGCGTGTCACAATGGAACCCTTCAGCATCCATGGATGATGACATCACAATGGACCCTTGCTGTTTTTCTTCCTGGCAGCAGCCATGATCCTTCATTCTTCAGTCAGGTGTGGATCCATGCACATCAACAGGTATGGGTGCCAATCAACAGGTAAGGGTGTGTTTTTGTGTGTGTCAAACAAAGGTGTCAGTTTATGGAAAGATTTGTTTAAGGAAAAATTGGCGCTTCTGTGCAAAATGGAATACTGACCAGCGTCTATTAGCAGGCCCAGAACGCAAAAGCCTTTTTATTTTTTTCTAACGGTATGGCCATATAAACTCCAAGAGTACCCCTCTTTACCCTGTGTCGCAACTTGGGGGAAAGAAGCGGCCACCCACGGAGCTATGCCTTTTCTGGTTTGTGATTTTTGGCCACTGCAATGCAGGTGCAGATCAGTTTATCGTCTGCAACTCACCACCTATCATGAGATACCATACCTTTTATGGATTATTGTAGCTGGCAGAATGAGAATGCGCCTGTTGTCCAATCAAAGTTCTGTGCTATTATGGAATGTACTTAGCACCTCTGCAATTGCTCTACCTGCTCCAGGAATACAAAAGCAGGTTCTAACGCAGAATTTCATTGTAGCTATAAATAATAGTGCTCAGAAACTAGAATACATCCATGCTGACTTCTGTGGCTACAATCCTAACCTTTCCCAGCATTTCTTATCCATTGAAATGTCAGCTCTGTTTAACTGCAAAACAAAATGGCTGCCTCCAGAAAATCAATATGGCAGCCTCCATGAAAATTTCAATAGATGGAACAGTAAGCGTGTCACAATGGAACCCTTCAGCATCCATGGATGATGACATCACAATGGACCCTTGCTGTTTTTCTTCCTGGCAGCAGCCATGATCCTTCATTCTTCAGTCAGGTGTGGATCCATGCACATCAACAGGTATGGGTGCCAATCAACAGGTAAGGGTGTGTTTTTGTGTGTGTCAAACAAAGGTGTCAGTTTATGGAAAGATTTGTTTGATGAAAAATTGGCGCTTCTGTGCAAAATGAAATACTTACCAGCGTCTATTAGCAGGCCCAGAACGCAAAAGCCTTTTTATTTTTTTTCTAACGGTATGGCCATATAAACTCCAAGAGTACCCCTCTTTACCCTGTGTCGCAACTTGGGGGAAAGAAACGGCCACCCACGGAGCTATGCCTTTTCTGGTTTTTACTTTTTGGCCACTGCAATGCAGGTGCAGATCAGTTTATCATCTGCAACTCACCACCTATCATGAGATACCATACCTTTTATGGATTATTGTAGCTGGCAGAATGAGAATGCGCCTGTTGTCCAATCAAAGTTCTGTGCTATTATGGAATGTACTTAGCACCTCTGCAATTGCTCTACCTGCTCCAGGAATACAAAAGCAGGTTCTAACGCAGAATTTCATTGTAGCTATAAATAATAGTGCTCAGAAACTAGAATACATCCATGCTTTCTTCTGTGCCTAAAATCCTAACCCTTCCCAGCATTTCTTATCCATTGAAATGACAGCTCTGTTTAACTGCAAAACAAAATGGCTGCCTCCAGAAAATCAATATGGCAGCCTCCATGAAAATTTCAATAGATGGAACACTGAGCGTGTCAAAATGGAACCCTTCAGCATCTATGGATGATGACATCACAATAGACCCTTGCTGTTTTTCTTCCTGGCAGCAGCCATGATCCTTCATTCTTCAGTCAGGTGTGGATCTATGCACATCAACAGGTATGGGTGCCAATCAACAGGTAAGGGTGCGTGTTTGTGTGTGTCAAACAAAGGTGTCAGTTTATGGAAAGATTTGTTTAAGGAAAAATTGGCGCTTTTGTGCAAAATGGAATACTGTCCAGAGTCTATTAGCAGGCCCAGAATACAAAAGCCTTCTTATCTGTTTCTGACGGTATGGCCATATAAACTCCAAGAGTACCCCTCTTTATTCTCTGTCGCAACTTGGGGGAAAGAAGCGGCCACCGACGGAGAATATGCCTTTTCTGTTTTTTGCTTTTTGGCCACTGCAATGCAGGTGCAGATCAGTTTATCGTCTGCAACTCAACACCTATCATGAGATACCATACCTTTTATGGTTTATTGTAGCTGGCAGAATGAGAATGCGCCTGTTGTCCAATCAAAGTTCTGTGCTATTATGGAATGTACTTAGCACCTCTGCAATTGCTCTACCTGCTCCAGGAATCCAAAAGAAGGTTCTGACGCAGAATTTCATTGTAGCTATAAATAATAGTGCTCAGAGACTAGAATACATCCATGCTGACTTCTGTAGCTACAATCCTAACCCTTCCCAGCATTTCTTATCCATTGAAATGACAGCTCTGTTTAACTGCAAAACAAAATGGCTGCCTCGAGAAAATCAATATGGCAGCCTCCATGAAAATTTCAATAGATGGAACAGTAAGCGTGTCACAATGGAACCCTTCAGCATCCATGGATGATGACATCACAATGGACCCTAGCTGTTTTTCTTCCTGGCAGCAGCCATGATCCTTCATTCTTCAGTCAGGTGTGGATCCATGCACATCAACAGGTATGGGTGCCAATCAACAGGTAAGGGTGCGTGTTTGTGTGTGTCAAAGAAAGGTGTCAGTTTATGGAAAGATTTGTTTAAGGAAAAATTGGCGCTTTTGTGCAAAATGGAATACTGTCCAGCGTCTATAAGCAGGCCCAGAACACAAAAGCCTTCTAATCTGTTTCTGACGGTATGGCCATATAAACTCCAAGAGTACCCCTCTTTACCCTGTGTCGCAACTTGGGGGAAAGAAGCGGCCACCCACGGAGCTATGCCTTTTCTGTTTTTTGCTTTTTGGCCACTGCAATGCAGGTGCAGATCAGTTTATCATCTGCAACTCACCACCTATCATGAGATACCATACCTTTTATGGATTATTGTAGCTGGCAGAATGAGAATGCGCCTGTTGTCCAATCAAAGTTCTGTGCTATTATGGAATGTACTTAGCACCTCTGCAATTGCTCTACCTGCTCCAGGAATACAAAAGCAGGTTCTAACGCAGAATTTCATTGTAGCTATAAATAATAGTGCTCAGAAACTAGAATACATCCATGCTGACTTCTGTGGCTAAAATCCTAACCCTTCACAGCATTTCTTATCCATTGAAATGACAGCTCTGTTTAACTGCAAAACAAAATGGCTGCCTACAGAAAATCAATATGGCAGCCTCCATGAAAATTTCAATAGATGGAACAGTAACCGTGTCACAATGGAACCCTTCAGCATCCATGGATGATGACATTTCAATGGACCCTTGCTGTTTTTCTTCCTGGCAGCAGCCATGATCCTTCATTCTTCAGTCAGGTGTGGATCCATGCACATCAACAGGTATGGGTGCCAATCAATAGGTAAGGGTGCGTTTTTGTATGTGTCAAACAAAGGTGTCAGTTTATGGAAAGATTTGTTTGATGAAAAATTGGCGCTTCTGTGCAAAATGGAATACTGACCAGCGTCTATTAGCAGGCCCAGAACGCAAAAGCCTTTTTATTTTTTTCTAACGGTATGGCCATATAAACTCCAAGAGTACCCCTCTTTACCCTGTGTCGCAACTTGGGGGAAAGAAGCGGCCACCCACGGAGCTATGCCTTTTCTGGTTTTTGCTTTTTGGCCACTGCAATGCAGGTGCAGATCAGTTTATCGTCTGCAACTCACCACCTATCATGAGATACCATACCTTTTATGGATTATTGTAGCTGGCAGAATGAGAATGCGCCTGTTGTCCAATCAAAGTTCAGTGCTATTATGGAATGTACTTAGCACCTCTGCAATTGCTCTACCTGCTCCAGGAATACAAAAGCAGGTTCTAACGCAGAATTTCATTGTAGCTATAAATAATAGTGCTCAGAAACTAGAATACATCCATGCTGACTTCTGTGGCTACAATCCTAACCTTTCCCAGCATTTCTTATCCATTGAAATGTCAGCTCTGTTTAACTGCAAAACAAAATGGCTGCCTCCAGAAAATCAATATGGCAGCCTCCATGAAAATTTCAATAGATGGAACAGTAAGCGTGTCACAATGGAACCCTTCAGCATCCATGGATGATGACATCACAATGGACCCTTGCTGTTTTTCTTCCTGGCAGCAGCCATGATCCTTCATTCTTCAGTCAGGTGTGGATCCATGCACATCAACAGGTATGGGTGCCAATCAACAGGTAAGGGTGTGTTTTTGTGTGTGTCAAACAAAGGTAAGACAGAGATATAGGGAAAAAAGAAGAGGGGATTAGTCACAAACTCTCTGGTGTCTAGAGAGTCTGGGATATCCAGGCAGGGCGCCAAGAGGAATGGACCGTTAGGTGGTGATATGATGTATCTAGGGTCCAAAATATATTTCGGATGAATACTTATTGATTTTTATTATTGTTGTTGTTCTTTTTTGTATATATTTATTAATATATTTTTTTGTGTGTAGGATGTTAGAGGCTGCCACAGGTGTAATGTCCAGATAGAATTAATCTAAAGTGGACATGGTGCATGAAGGAAAAGACAAAACAAAAGAAAAAAGGAACCTGTATGCGGCGCCAAATCCCTCAGAGGTAGTCAGCTGCTTAATTTAGAATGGTAGAACAGTGGGTAATGGAGTGTCAAAACCAGCCGTCGTCTCATTCACTATTGAAAAATCCCAGATGCTTGTGCAACCCAGCAGGGTTACTTTTAGGATTAAATAGTGATGGTGAAATGAAGGTGGTATATTAGAAATACTATATTAAAAGTAGTATATTAAAAATAGTATATTAAAAATGCCTCAGTGGGAATTTTTCAATCAAGGTATTCCCTCTAGAAAAGAGTTTTCTAAAATGCAATATTTAGAAATGGAAATTTTCAAGTAAAAAACTTTAGAGTAAGAAAACTCACTTCACCCAGGAGGGGCAGGGTGGGATAAAGCACATAACACCCACTCTGCTTCCTCCTGCGCCTGGGTCGCCTAAACGATAGTCTGGAAATGAACGGCAGTCACAGCTGGAACGTCTGGTAAATTTCCTCTTTATTAGCACAGGGTAGGGTAAAGGTAAAAGTAGGCTCAACGCGTTTCGGGGTCACCAAGGATCCCCTTCATCAGGAGCATAAGTAAATTACAATCGTTCACATGTATTTATACTTAAAAAGAGCGGCAAAAACCTGTTTGCAGGGCATCGGCAGCGGGGAGAGGAAGTAATGTCACTTCCGGTATGCGTTCCAGAGTGGAGCGCATATTGGCCGGCTGAGTTTGAAATAGTTCCGGTTTGCGTTCCAGCGTGGAACGCACCGGAACCTAGGAGGTAAGAAGGCAAGCGCTTAGAAGGAAGTGACGTGGTTCGGAGTTGTGCTCCAGCTTAGAGCGCTTGGAGCGGCTGAGTAGTGAGTTCCGGTTTGCGTTCCACAGTGGAACGCAACGCAACTAATACAAGATAAATGCAGAATAGTACAATTTCAGGAGTGATATGGGTGGCTTGTCTGGAATGGTGATAGGGGGCATATACGGTGGTGATAATGCAAGGTTTTTTACTCTAATCCTGTATATATGGGCAAGGAGGGGAGGGGGGAGAAGGGTTGGGAGAAGGGGAGGGGGTGAAATTGCCCCGATTAGTTGCTCCAGAGTAAAGAGCAATTTGAAAATTACAAATAGTACAAACAGAAGTTACATATATATAAATTGTATACAGATCTGTGTTCAACTGTCATTGGACCAGGAGTGTTCCGCATGAGCTTATACAGAAATTGCGCAAGAATTGTGAACAGTAAGGATTAAAAGAACACTATTAAAAAACTGTATGGTAGAAAAATTAGATAAAGAATGAATAAAAGTGGTAATACCATATATAAATAGAAAAAATAAAAATTAAAAAATAAATAAAACAGAGTGAAATGAATGTTAGTCAGACTGTGCTTTGGCCTCTCCAAAACATAACCAAGTTTTCCGATCCAAAGGAGACACATATACACATATATATACGCACACAAACACACACCTACATACACACACATATATACATATATACGCATAAAATACATACAAAGATGGATAAAAAATATAATGAAATGATAAAAAATAATAAATAATAAATAATAAATAAAAAATAAAATAAAATAAAATATGCATTTAGTCATGTGTAGCATTGGTAAAAGATGTAATCTTTGCCAGATCCCTAATGTGCGGTTAGATGTTTTATCGTATGTAGGGTGCTTAGAGAGATATAGACGGAAATATGTGGAAAATAGGGAAGGTCTTGTGGTGGAGGCTGTGTCTGTGCGTGTGTGCGCAGACCGTTCATGTTGGCGATGTGGGGATATAAGTAGCTTTTTCTGTGTTTTGTTTTCAACTGCATACACATACAAAAACATATGTATACATACATGAATACATATACATACATATACATAAATTTACAAATATCTCGCACCCACACTTTCTGATTATATTCTGTTCTTGGCATAGTGGTATTTAGAGGTTCTGGTTAGTAGTTTGAGTATTCGATCGATTCGTTTAATCCAAAAGGTGTTAATGTATTGAGGCGATAAATCCAGTGCATTTCTTTCTGGCAAAGTTGTTGATAAGAGGTGGTTATGTGTTCTATAGGTGAAACTCTGAGTGTGGATGGGTCCTTGTTATGTTTCTCTGAGTAATGACGGGATACGCTATGGGTTAAGACGCCTCGTCTGATGTTTGAGCGGTGCTCATTCATTCTTTCTCTGACTGTTTGTGTTGTTCTGCCGACATATTTTAATTTGCAAGGACAGGTTAGTAAATATATCACATGTTTTGTTCCACAATGTAGGTCTTGTTTGATGTTCCATGTTCCACTATGGCCTTCTTTCGGTGTATTGAGAGGCAACTCTTTGGTCCCATGGGTGATCATGGTGCAACATAGGCACTTTTTGAGTTGGCATTTTCGTATCCCTATCTTACTTGTATTTTGGGTCATCCCTAGTGGTAGGATCATTTTTTGCGTCTCTAGTTTGGGACAGGACGGGGCAATTAAATTCTTTAGAGTTTTTGCTCTTCTGAATGTAAGGGACGGTTGCCTGGGTAGGGAGTCTCTTAAGATTGGATCTTTAAGAAGGATACTCCAATGTTTATTCAGAATCTGTCTGATGTTTTTATGTTTGGCATTAAAACGGGTGATTAAGTTATATTGGTATTTCTCATTGGTTGTAATTTTTTTAGGTCGAGTGGGTTGGAGGGTGACTTTTTGGTTTAGGGTGCATACCTTCTTTGCGGTGGCATTGATTAGTCCCATCGGATAGCCTTTTTCTTTGAATCTGTTTTTGATGATGTTTAATTGTTCCCTCATTACTTGGTCATTTGAGCAGTTTCTTCTGATCCTTTTCATTTGGCCAAATGGAATGTTGTTTTTCCATTTGGAGTAATGACAGCTGGAATATTCAAGATAGCTATTCGCATCGACTTTTTTGAAATGTGTTCTGGTTGTGATTTTGTTTGAGAGTGTTTTGATGTGTATGTCTAGGAATATAGCTTCCTGAGGGTCATATTCGGAGCTGAATTGTAAGCCCCAGTTGTTGGCGTTTAGCTCCTTGATGAAATTGACTATTTCAAACTTAGCCGGCCAATATGCGCTCCACTCTGGAACGCATACCGGAAGTGACATCACTTCCTCTCCCCGCTGCCGATGCCCTGCAAACAGGTTTTTGCCGCTCTTTTTAAGTATAAATACATGTGAACGATTGTAATTTACTTATGCTCCTGATGAAGGGGATCCTTGGTGACCCCGAAACGCGTTGAGCCTACTTTTACCTTTACCCTACCCTGTGCTAATAAAGAGGAAATTTACCAGACGTTCCAGCTGTGACTGCCGTTCATTTCCAGACGATCGTTTAGGCGACCCAGGCGCAGGAGGAAGCAGAGTGGGTGTTATGTGCTTTATCCCACCCTGCCCCTCCTGGGTGAAGTGAGTTTTCTTACTCTAAAGTTTTTTACTTGAAAATTTCCATTTCTAAATATTGCATTTTAGAAAACTCTTTTCTAGAGGGAATACCTTGATTGAAAAATTCCCACTGAGGCATTTTTAATATACTATTTTTAATATACTACTTTTAATATAGTATTTCTAATATACCACCTTCATTTCACCATCACTATTTAATCCTAAAAGTAACCCTGCTGGGTTGCACAAGCATCTGGGATTTTTCAATAGTGAATGAGACGACGGCTGGTTTTGACACTCCATTACCCACTGTTCTACCATTCTAAATTAAGCAGCTGACTACCTCTGAGGGATTTGGCGCCGCATACAGGTTCCTTTTTTCTTTTGTTTTGTCTTTTCCTTCAAACAAAGGTGTCAGTTTATGGAAAGATTTGTTTAAGGAAAAATTGGCGCTTTTGTGCAAAATGGAATACTGTCCAGCGTCTATAAGCAGGCCCAGAACACAAAAGCCTTTTAATCTGTTTCTGACGGTATGGCCATATAAACTCCAAGAGTACCCCTCTTTACCCTCTGTCGCAACTTGGGGGAAAGAAGCGGCCACCGCCGGAACTATGCCTTTTCTTTTTTTTGCTTTTTGGCCACTGCAATGCAGGTGCAGATCATTTTATCGTCTTCAACTCACCACCTATCATGAGATACCATACCTTTTATGGATTTTTTTAGCTGGCAGAATGAGAATGCACCTGTTGTCCAATCAAAGTTCTGTGCTATTATGGAATGTACTTAGCACCTCTGCAATTGCTCTACCTGCTCCAGGAATCCGAAAGAAGGTTCTGACGCAGAATTTCATTGTAGCTATAAACAATAGTGCTCAGAGACTAGAATACATCCATGCTGACTTCTGTGGCTACAATCCTAACCCTTCCCAGCATTTCTTATCCATTGAAATGACAGCTCTGTTTAACTGCAAAACAAAATGGCTGCCTCCAGAAAATCAATATGGCAGCCTCCATGAAAATTTTAATAGATGGAACACTGAGCATGTCACAATGGAACCCTTCAGCATCCATAGATGATGACATCACAATAGACCCTTGCTGTTTTTCTTCCTGGCAGCAGCCATGATCCTTCATTCTTCAGTCAGGTGTGGATCTATGCACATAAACAGGTATGGGTGCCAATCAACAGGTAAGGGTGCGTGTTTGTGTGTGTCAAACAAAGGTGTCAGTTTATGGAAAGATTTGTTTAAGGAAAAATTGGCGCTTTTGTGCAAAATGGAATACTGTCCAGCGTCTATTAGCAGGCCCAGAATACAAAAGCCTTCTCATCTGTTTCTGACGGTATGGCCATATAAACTCCAAGAGTACCCCTCTTTATTCTCTGTCGCAACTTGGGGGAAAGAAGCGGCCACCGACGGAGAATATGCATTTTCTGTTTTTTGCTTTTTGGCCACTGCAATGCAGGTGCAGATCAGTTTATCGTCTGCAACTCAACACCTATCATGAGATACCATACCTTTTATGGTTTATTGTAGCTGGCAGAATGAGAATGCGCCTGTTGTCCAATCAAAGTTCTGTGCTATTATTGAATTTACTTAGCACCACTGCAATTGCTCTACCTGCTCCAGGAATCCAAAAGCAGGTTCTAATGCAGAATTTCATTGTAGCTATAAACAATAGTGTTTAGAGACTAGAATACATCCATGCTGACTTCTGTGGCTACAATCCTAACCCTTCCAAACATTTCTTATCCATTGAAATGACAGCTCTGTTTAACTGCAAAACAAAATGGCTGCCTCCAGAAAATCAATATGGCAGCCTCCATGAAAATTTCAATAGATGGAACAGTAAGCGTGTCACAATGGAACCCTTCAGCATCCATGGATGATGACATCACAATGGACCCTTGCTGTTTTTCTTCCTGGCAGCAGCCATGATCCTTCATTCTTCAGTCAGGTGTGGATCCATGCACATCAACAGGTATGGGTGCCAATCAACAGGTAAGGGTGCGTGTTTGTGTGTGTCAAACAAAGGTGTCAGTTTATGGAAAGATTTGTTTAAGGAAAAATTGGCGCTTTTGTGCAAAATGGAATACTGTCCAGCGTCTATTAGCAGGCCCAGAATACAAAAGCCTTCTTATCTGTTTCTGACGGTATGGCCATATAAACTCCAAGAGTACCCCTCTTTATTCTCTGTCGCAACTTGGGGGAAAGAAGCGGCCACCGACGGAGAATATGCCTTTTCTGTTTTTTGCTTTTTGGCCACTGCAATGCAGGTGCAGATCAGTTTATCGTCTGCAACTCAACACCTATCATGAGATACCATACCTTTTATGGTTTATTGTAGCTGGCAGAATGAGAATGCGCCTGTTGTCCAATCAAAGTTCTGTGCTATTATTGAATTTACTTAGCACCTCTGCAATTGCTCTACCTGCTCCAGGAATCCAAAAGCAGGTTCTAATGCAGAATTTCATTGTAGCTATAAACAATAGTGTTTAGAGACTAGAATACATCCATGCTGACTTCTGTGGCTACAATCCTAACCCTTCCCAGCATTTCTTATCCATTGAAATGACAGCTCTGTTTAACTGCAAAACAAAATGGCTGCCTCCAGAAAATCAATATGGCAGCCTCCATGAAAATTTCAATAGATGGAACAGTAAGCGTGTCACAATGGAACCCTTCAGCATCCATGGATGATGACATCACAATGGACCCTTGCTGTTTTTCTTCCTGGCAGCAGCCATGATCCTTCATTCTTCAGTCAGGTGTGGATCCATGCACATCAACAGGTATGGGTGCCAATCAACAGGTAAGGGTGCGTTTTTGTGTGTGTCAAACAAAGGTGTCAGTTTATGGAAAGATTTGTTTAAGGAAAAATTGGCGCTTCTGTGCAAAATGGAATACTGACCAGCGTCTATTAGCAGGCCCAGAACGCAAAAGCCTTTTTATTTTTTTCTAACGGTATGGCCATATAAACTCCAAGAGTACCCCTCTTTACCCTGTGTCGCAACTTGGGGGAAAGAAGCGGCCACCGCCGGAGCTATGCCTTTTCTGGTTTTTGCTTTTTGGCCACTGCAATGCAGGTGCAGATCAGTTTATCGTCTGCAACTCACCACCTATCATGAGATACCATACCTTTTATGGATTATTGTAGCTGGCAGAATGAGAATGCGCCTGTTGTCCAATCAAAGTTCTGTGCTATTATGGAATGTACTTAGCACCTCTGCAATTGCTCTACCTGCTCCAGGAATACAAAAGCAGGTTCTAACGCAGAATTTCATTGTAGCTATAAATAATAGTGCTCAGAAACTAGAATACATCCATGCTGACTTCTGTGGCTAAAATCCTAACCCTTCCCAGCATTTCTTATCCATTGAAATGACAGCTCTGTTTAACTGCAAAACAAAATGGCTGCCTCCAGAAAATCAATATGGCAGCCTCCATGAAAATTTCAATAGATGGAACACTGAGCGTGTCACAATGGAACCCTTCAGCATCTATGGATGATGACATCACAATAGACCCTTGCTGTTTTTCTTCCTGGCAGCAGCCATGATCCTTCATTCTTCAGTCAGGTGTGGATCCATGCACATCAACAGGTATGGGTGCCAATCAACAGGTAAGGGTGCGTGTTTGTGTGTGTCAAAGAAAGGTGTCAGTTTATGGAAAGATTTGTTTAATGAAAAATTGGCGCTTTTGTGCAAAATGGAATACTGTCCAGCGTCTATAAGCAGGCCCAGAACACAAAAGCCTTTTAATCTGTTTCTGACGGTATGGCCATATAAACTCCAAGAGTACCCCTCTTTATTCTCTGTCGCAACTTGGGGGAAAGAAGCGGCCACCGACGGAGAATATGCATTTTCTGTTTTTTGCTTTTTGGCCACTGCAATGCAGGTGCAGATCAGTTTATCGTCTGCAACTCAACACCTATCATGAGATACCATACCTTTTATGGTTTATTGTAGCTGGCAGAATGAGAATGCGCCTGTTGTCCAATCAAAGTTCTGTGCTATTATTGAATTTACTTAGCACCACTGCAATTGCTCTACCTGCTCCAGGAATCCAAAAGCAGGTTCTAATGCAGAATTTCATTGTAGCTATAAACAATAGTGTTTAGAGACTAGAATACATCCATGCTGACTTCTGTGGCTACAATCCTAACCCTTCCCAACATTTCTTATCCATTGAAATGACAGCTCTGTTTAACTGCAAAACAAAATGGCTGCCTCCAGAAAATCAATATGGCAGCCTCCATGAAAATTTCAATAGATGGAACAGTAAGCGTGTCACAATGGAACCCTTCAGCATCCATGGATGATGACATCACAATGGACCCTTGCTGTTTTTCTTCCTGGCAGCAGCCATGATCCTTCATTCTTCAGTCAGGTGTGGATCCATGCACATCAACAGGTATGGGTGCCAATCAACAGGTAAGGGTGCGTTTTTGTGTGTGTCAAACAAAGGTGTCAGTTTATGGAAAGATTTGTTTGATGAAAAATTGGCGCTTCTGTGCAAAATGGAATACTGACCAGCGTCTATTAGCAGGCCCAGAACGCAAAAGCCTTTTTATTTTTTTCTAACGGTATGGCCATATAAACTCCAAGAGTACCCCTCTTTACCCTGTGTCGCAACTTGGGGGAAAGAAGCGGCCACCCACGGAGCTATGCCTTTTCTGGTTTTTGCTTTTTGGCCACTGCAATGCAGGTGCAGATCAGTTTATCATCTGCAACTCACCACCTATCATGAGATACCATACCTTTTATGGATTATTGTAGCTGGCAGAATGAGAATGCGCCTGTTGTCCAATCAAAGTTCTGTGCTATTATGGAATGTACTTAGCACCTCTGCAATTGCTCTACCTGCTCCAGGAATACAAAAGCAGGTTCTAACGCAGAATTTCATTGTAGCTATAAATAATAGTGCTCAGAAACTAGAATACATCCATGCTGACTTCTGTAGCTAAAATCCTAACCCTTCCCAGCATTTCTTATCCATTGAAATGACAGCTCTGTTTAACTGCAAAACAAAATGGCTGCCTCCAGAAAATCAATATGGCAGCCTCCATGAAAATTTCAATAGATGGAACACTGAGCGTGTCACAATGGAACCCTTCAGCATCTATGGATGATGACATCACAATAGACCCTTGCTGTTTTTCTTCCTGGCAGCAGCCATGATCCTTCATTCTTCAGTCAGGTGTGGATCCATGCACATCAACAGGTATGGGTGCCAATCAACAGGTAAGGGTGCGTGTTTGTGTGTGTCAAAGAAAGGTGTCAGTTTATGGAAAGATTTGTTTAAGGAAAAATTGGCGCTTTTGTGCAAAATGGAATACTGTCCAGCGTCTATAAGCAGGCCCAGAACACAAAAGCCTTTTAATCTGTTTCTGACGGTATGGCCATATAAACTCCAAGAGTACCCCTCTTTACCCTCTGTCGCAACTTGGGGGAAAGAAGCGGCCACCGCCCGAACTATGCCTTTTCTGTTTTTTGCTTTTTGGCCACTGCAATGCAGGTGCAGATCAGTTTATCGTCTGCAACTCAACACCTATCATGAGATACCATACCTTTTATGGTTTATTGTAGCTGGCAGAATGAGAATGCGCCTGTTGTCCAATCAAAGTTCTGTGCTATTATGGAATGTACTTAGCACCTCTGCAATTGCTCTACCTGCTCCAGGAATCCAAAAGCAGGTTCTAACGCAGAATTTCATTGTAGCTATAAACAATAGTGCTCAGAGACTAGAATACATCCATGCTGACTTCTGTGGCTACAATCCTAACCCTTCCCAGCATTTCTTATCCATTGAAATGACAGCTCTGTTTAACTGCAAAACAAAATGGCTGCCTCCAGAAAATCAATATGGCAGCCTCCATGAAAATTTCAATAGATGGAACACTGAGCGTGTCACAATGGAACCCTTCAGCATCCATGGATGATGACATCACAATAGGACCCTTGCTGTTTTTCTTCCTGGCAGCAGCCATGATCCTTCATTCTTCAGTCAGGTGTGGATCCATGCACATCAACAGGTATGGGTGCCAATCAACAGGTAAGGGTGCGTGTTTGTGTGTGTCAAACAAAGGTGTCAGTTTATGGAAAGATTTGTTTAAGGAAAAATTGGCGCTTTTGTGCAAAATGGAATACTGTCCAGCGTCTATTAGCAGGCCCAGAACGCAAAAGCCTTCTTATCTGTTTCTGACGGTATGGCCATATAAACTCCAAGAGTACCCCTCTTTATTCTCTGTCGCAACTTGGGGGAAAGAAGCGGCCACCGACGGAGATATGCCTTTTCTGTTTTTTGCTTTTTGGCCACTGCAATGCAGGTGCAGATCAGTTTATCGTCTGCAACTCAACACCTATCATGAGATACCATACCTTTTATGGATTATTGTAGCTGGCAGAATGAGAATGCGCCTGTTGTCCAATCAAAGTTCTGTGCTATTATGGAATGTACTTAGCACCTCTGCAATTGCTCTACCTGCTCCAGGAATCCAAAAGCAGGTTCTAACGCAGAATTTCATTGTAGCTATAAATAATAGTGCTCAGAGACTAGAATACATCCATGCTGACTTCTGTGGCTACAATCCTAACCCTTCCCAGCATTTCTTATCCATTGAAATGACAGCTCTGTTTAACTGCAAAACAAAATGGCTGCCTCCAGAAAATCAATATGGCAGCCTCCATGAAAATTTCAATAGATGGAACAGTAAGCGTGTCACAATGGAACCCTTCAGCATCCATGGATGATGACATCACAATGGACCCTTGCTGTTTTTCTTCCTGGCAGCAGCCATGATCCTTCATTCTTCAGTCAGGTGTGGATCCATGCACATCAACAGGTATGGGTGCCAATCAACAGGTAAGGGTGCGTTTTTGTGTGTGTCAAACAAAGGTGTCAGTTTATGGAAAGATTTGTTTGATGAAAAATTGGCGCTTCTGTGCAAAATGGAATACTGACCAGCGTCTATTAGCAGGCCCAGAACGCAAAAGCCTTTTTATTTTTTTCTAACGGTATGGCCATATAAACTCCAAGAGTACCCCTCTTTACCCTGTGTCGCAACTTGGGGGAAAGAAGCGGCCACCGACGGAGCTATGCCTTTTCTGGTTTTTGCTTTTTGGCCACTGCAATGCAGGTGCAGATCAGTTTATCATCTGCAACTCACCACCTATCATGAGATACCATACCTTTTATGGATTATTGTAGCTGGCAGAATGAGAATGCGCCTGTTGTCCAATCAAAGTTCTGTGCTATTATGGAATGTACTTAGCACCTCTGCAATTGCTCTACCTGCTCCAGGAATACAAAAGCAGGTTCTAACGCAGAATTTCATTGTAGCTATAAATAATAGTGCTCAGAAACTAGAATACATCCATGCTGACTTCTGTGGCTAAAATCCTAACCCTTCCCAGCATTTCTTATCCATTGAAATGGCAGCTCTGTTTAACTGCAAAACAAAATGGCTGCCTCCAGAAAATCAATATGGCAGCCTCCATGAAAATTTCAATAGATGGAACACTGAGCGTGTCACAATGGAACCCTTCAGCATCTATGGATGATGACATCACAATAGACCCTTGCTGTTTTTCTTCCTGGCAGCAGCCATGATCCTTCATTCTTCAGTCAGGTGTGGATCCATGCACATCAACAGGTATGGGTGCCAATCAACAGGTAAGGGTGCGTGTTTGTGTGTGTCAAAGAAAGGTGTCAGTTTATGGAAAGATTTGTTTAATGAAAAATTGGCGCTTTTGTGCAAAATGGAATACTGTCCAGCGTCTATAAGCAGGCCCAGAACACAAAAGCCTTTTAATCTGTTTCTGATGGTATGGCCATATAAACTCCAAGAGTACCCCTCTTTATTCTCTGTCGCAACTTGGGGGAAAGAAGCGGCCACCGACGGAGAATATGCCTTTTCTGTTTTTTGCTTTTTGGCCACTGCAATGCAGGTGCAGATCAGTTTATCGTCTGCAACTCAACACCTATCATGAGATACCATACCTTTTATGGTTTATTGTAGCTGGCAGAATGAGAATGCGCCTGTTGTCCAATCAAAGTTCTGTGCTATTATTGAATTTACTTAGCACCTCTGCAATTGCTCTACCTGCTCCAGGAATCCAAAAGCAGGTTCTAATGCAGAATTTCATTGTAGCTATAAAAAATAGTGCTCAGAGACTAGAATACATCCATGCTGACTTCTGTGGCTACAATCCTAACCCTTCCCCGCATTTCTTATCCATTGAAATGACAGCTCTGTTTAACTGCAAAACAAAATGGCTGCCTCCAGAAAATCAATATGGCAGCCTCCATTAAATTTTAATAGATGGAACAGTAAGCGTGTCACAATGGAACCCTTCAGCATCCATGGATGATGACATCACAATGGACCCTTGCTGTTTTTCTTCCTGGCAGCAGCCATGATCCTTCATTCTTCAGTCAGGTGATGATCCATGCACATCAACAGGTATGGGTGCCAATCAACAGGTAAGGGTGCGTTTTTGTGTGTGTCAAACAAAGGTGTCAGTTTATGGAAAGATTTGTTTGATGAAAAATTGGCGCTTCTGTGCAAAATGGAATACTGACCAGCGTCTATTAGCAGGCCCAGAACGCAAAAGCCTTTTTATTTTTTTCTAACGGTATGGCCATATAAACTCCAAGAGTACCCCTCTTTACCCTGTGTCGCAACTTGGGGGAAAGAAGCGGCCACCCACGGAGCTATGCCTTTTCTGGTTTTTGCTTTTTGGCCACTGCAATGCAGGTGCAGATCAGTTTATCATCTGCAACTCACCACCTATCATGAGATACCATACCTTTTATGGATTATTGTAGCTGGCAGAATGAGAATGCGCCTGTTGTCCAATCAAAGTTCTGTGCTATTATGGAATGTACTTAGCACCTCTGCAATTGCTCTACCTGCTCCAGGAATACAAAAGCAGGTTCTAACGCAGAATTTCATTGTAGCTATAAATAATAGTGCTCAGAAACTAGAATACATCCATGCTGACTTCTGTGGCTAAAATCCTAACCCTTCCCAGCATTTCTTATTTATTGAAATGGCAGCTCTGTTTAACTGCAAAACAAAATGGCTGCCTCCAGAAAATCAATATGGCAGCCTCCATGAAAATTTCAATAGATGGAACACTGAGCGTGTCACAATGGAACCCTTCAGCATCTATGGATGATGACATCACAATAGACCCTTGCTGTTTTTCTTCCTGGCAGCAGCCATGATCCTTCATTCTTCAGTCAGGTGTGGATCCATGCACATCAACAGGTATGGGTGCCAATCAACAGGTAAGGGTGCGTGTTTGTGTGTGTCAAAGAAAGGTGTCAGTTTATGGAAAGATTTGTTTAATGAAAAATTGGCGCTTTTGTGCAAAATGGAATACTGTCCAGCGTCTATAAGCAGGCCCAGAACACAAAAGCCTTTTAATCTGTTTCTGATGGTATGGCCATATAAACTCCAAGAGTACCCCTCTTTATCTCTGTCGCAACTTGGGGGAAAGAAGCGGCCACCGACGGAGAATATGCCTTTTCTGTTTTTTGCTTTTTGGCCACTGCAATGCAGGTGCAGATCAGTTTATCGTCTGCAACTCAACACCTATCATGAGATACCATACCTTTTATGGTTTATTGTAGCTGGCAGAATGAGAATGCGCCTGTTGTCCAATCAAAGTTCTGTGCTATTATTGAATTTACTTAGCACCTCTGCAATTGCTCTACCTGCTCCAGGAATCCAAAAGCAGGTTCTAATGCAGAATTTCATTGTAGCTATAAAAAATAGTGCTCAGAGACTAGAATACATCCATGCTGACTTCTGTGGCTACAATCCTAACCCTTCCCCGCATTTCTTATCCATTGAAATGACAGCTCTGTTTAACTGCAAAACAAAATGGCTGCCTCCAGAAAATCAATATGGCAGCCTCTATGAAAATTTTAATAGATGGAACAGTAAGCGTGTCACAATGGAACCCTTCAGCATCCATGGATGATGACATCACAATGGACCCTTGCTGTTTTTCTTCCTGGCAGCAGCCATGATCCTTCATTCTTCAGTCAGGTGATGATCCATGCACATCAACAGGTATGGGTGCCAATCAACAGGTAAGGGTGCGTTTTTGTGTGTGTCAAACAAAGGTGTCAGTTTATGGAAAGATTTGTTTGATGAAAAATTGGCGCTTCTGTGCAAAATGGAATACTGACCAGCGTCTATTAGCAGGCCCAGAACGCAAAAGCCTTTTTATTTTTTTCTAACGGTATGGCCATATAAACTCCAAGAGTACCCCTCTTTACCCTGTGTCGCAACTTGGGGGAAAGAAGCGGCCACCCACGGAGCTATGCCTTTTCTGGTTTTTGCTTTTTGGCCACTGCAATGCAGGTGCAGATCAGTTTATCATCTGCAACTCACCACCTATCATGAGATACCATACCTTTTATGGATTATTGTAGCTGGCAGAATGAGAATGCGCCTGTTGTCCAATCAAAGTTCTGTGCTATTATGGAATGTACTTAGCACCTCTGCAATTGCTCTACCTGCTCCAGGAATACAAAAGCAGGTTCTAACGCAGAATTTCATTGTAGCTATAAATAATAGTGCTCAGAAACTAGAATACATCCATGCTGACTTCTGTGGCTAAAATCCTAACCCTTCCCAGCATTTCTTATCCATTGAAATGGCAGCTCTGTTTAACTGCAAAACAAAATGGCTGCCTCCAGAAAATCAATATGGCAGCCTCCATGAAAATTTCAATAGATGGAACACTGAGCGTGTCACAATGGAACCCTTCAGCATCTATGGATGATGACATCACAATAGACCCTTGCTGTTTTTCTTCCTGGCAGCAGCCATGATCCTTCATTCTTCAGTCAGGTGTGGATCCATGCACATCAACAGGTATGGGTGCCAATCAACAGGTAAGGGTGCGTGTTTGTGTGTGTCAAAGAAAGGTGTCAGTTTATGGAAAGATTTGTTTAATGAAAAATTGGCGCTTTTGTGCAAAATGGAATACTGTCCAGCGTCTATAAGCAGGCCCAGAACACAAAAGCCTTTTAATCTGTTTCTGATGGTATGGCCATATAAACTCCAAGAGTACCCCTCTTTACCCTCTGTCGCAACTTGGGGGAAAGAAGCGGCCACCGCCGGAGATATGCCTTTTCTGTTTTTTGCTTTTTGGCCACTGCAATGCAGGTGCAGATCAGTTTATCGTCTGCAACTCACCACCTATCATGAGATACCATACCTTTTATGGATTATTGTAGCTGGCAGAATGAGAATGCGCCTGTTGTCCAATCAAAGTTCTGTGCTATTATGGAATGTACTTAGCACCTCTGCAATTGCTCTACCTGCTCCAGGAATCCAAAAGAAGGTTCTAATGCAGAATTTCATTGTAGCTATAAAAAATAGTGCTCAGAGACTAGAATACATCCATGCTGACTTCTGTGGCTACAATCCTAACCCTTCCCAGCATTTCTTATCCATTGAAATGACAGCTCTGTTTAACTGCAAAACAAAATGGCTGCCTCCAGAAAATCAATATGGCAGCCTCCATGAAATTTCAATAGATGGAACAGTAAGCGTGTCACAATGGAACCCTTCAGCATCCATGGATGATGACATCACAATGGACCCTTGCTGTTTTTCTTCCTGGCAGCAGCCATGATCCTTCATTCTTCAGTCGGGTGATGATCCATGCACATCAACAGGTATGGGTGCCAATCAACAGGTAAGGGTGCGTTTTTGTGTGTGTCAAACAAAGGTGTCAGTTTATGGAAAGATTTGTTTGATGAAAAATTGGCGCTTCTGTGCAAAATGGAATAGTGACCAGCGTCTATTAGCAGGCCCAGAACGCAAAAGCCTTTTTATTTTTTTCTAACGGTATGGCCATATAAACTCCAAGAGTACCCCTCTTTACCCTGTGTCGCAACTTGGGGGAAAGAAGCGGCCACCCACGGAGCTATGCCTTTTCTGGTTTTTGCTTTTTGGCCACTGCAATGCAGGTGCAGATCAGTTTATCATCTGCAACTCACCACCTATCATGAGATACCATACCTTTTATGGATTATTGTAGCTGGCAGAATGAGAATGCGCCTGTTGTCCAATCAAAGTTCTGTGCTATTATGGAATGTACTTAGCACCTCTGCAATTGCTCTACCTGCTCCAGGAATACAAAAGCAGGTTCTAACGCAGAATTTCATTGTAGCTATAAATAATAGTGCTCAGAAACTAGAATACATCCATGCTGACTTCTGTGGCTAAAATCCTAACCCTTCCCAGCATTTCTTATCCATTGAAATGGCAGCTCTGTTTAACTGCAAAACAAAATGGCTGCCTCCAGAAAATCAATATGGCAGCCTCCATGAAAATTTCAATAGATGGAACACTGAGCGTGTCACAATGGAACCCTTCAGCATCTATGGATGATGACATCACAATAGACCCTTGCTGTTTTTCTTCCTGGCAGCAGCCATGATCCTTCATTCTTCAGTCAGGTGTGGATCCATGCACATCAACAGGTATGGGTGCCAATCAACAGGTAAGGGTGCGTGTTTGTGTGTGTCAAAGAAAGGTGTCAGTTTATGGAAAGATTTGTTTAATGAAAAATTGGCGCTTTTGTGCAAAATGGAATACTGTCCAGCGTCTATAAGCAGGCCCAGAACACAAAAGCCTTTTAATCTGTTTCTGATGGTATGGCCATATAAACTCCAAGAGTACCCCTCTTTATTCTCTGTCGCAACTTGGGGGAAAGAAGCGGCCACCGACGGAGAATATGCCTTTTCTGTTTTTTGCTTTTTGGCCACTGCAATGCAGGTGCAGATCAGTTTATCGTCTGCAACTCAACACCTATCATGAGATACCATACCTTTTATGGTTTATTGTAGCTGGCAGAATGAGAATGCGCCTGTTGTCCAATCAAAGTTCTGTGCTATTATTGAATTTACTTAGCACCTCTGCAATTGCTCTACCTGCTCCAGGAATCCAAAAGAAGGTTCTAATGCAGAATTTCATTGTAGCTATAAAAAATAGTGCTCAGAGACTAGAATACATCCATGCTGACTTCTGTGGCTACAATCCTAACCCTTCCCCGCATTTCTTATCCATTGAAATGACAGCTCTGTTTAACTGCAAAACAAAATGGCTGCCTCCAGAAAATCAATATGGCAGCCTCTATGAAAATTTTAATAGATGGAACAGTAAGCGTGTCACAATGGAACCCTTCAGCATCCATGGATGATGACATCACAATGGACCCTTGCTGTTTTTCTTCCTGGCAGCAGCCATGATCCTTCATTCTTCAGTCAGGTGATGATCCATGCACATCAACAGGTATGGGTGCCAATCAACAGGTAAGGGTGCGTTTTTGTGTGTGTCAAACAAAGGTGTCAGTTTATGGAAAGATTTGTTTGATGAAAAATTGGCGCTTCTGTGCAAAATGGAATACTGACCAGCGTCTATTAGCAGGCCCAGAACGCAAAAGCCTTTTTATTTTTTTCTAACGGTATGGCCATATAAACTCCAAGAGTACCCCTCTTTACCCTGTGTCGCAACTTGGGGGAAAGAAGCGGCCACCCACGGAGCTATGCCTTTTCTGGTTTTTGCTTTTTGGCCACTGCAATGCAGGTGCAGATCAGTTTATCATCTGCAACTCACCACCTATCATGAGATACCATACCTTTTATGGATTATTGTAGCTGGCAGAATGAGAATGCGCCTGTTGTCCAATCAAAGTTCTGTGCTATTATGGAATGTACTTAGCACCTCTGCAATTGCTCTACCTGCTCCAGGAATACAAAAGCAGGTTCTAACGCAGAATTTCATTGTAGCTATAAATAATAGTGCTCAGAAACTAGAATACATCCATGCTGACTTCTGTGGCTAAAATCCTAACCCTTCCCAGCATTTCTTATCCATTGAAATGGCAGCTCTGTTTAACTGCAAAACAAAATGGCTGCCTCCAGAAAATCAATATGGCAGCCTCCATGAAAATTTCAATAGATGGAACACTGAGCGTGTCACAATGGAACCCTTCAGCATCTATGGATGATGACATCACAATAGACCCTTGCTGTTTTTCTTCCTGGCAGCAGCCATGATCCTTCATTCTTCAGTCAGGTGTGGATCCATGCACATCAACAGGTATGGGTGCCAATCAACAGGTAAGGGTGCGTGTTTGTGTGTGTCAAAGAAAGGTGTCAGTTTATGGAAAGATTTGTTTAAGGAAAAATTGGCGCTTTTGTGCAAAATGGAATACTGTCCAGCGTCTATAAGCAGGCCCAGAACACAAAAGCCTTTTAATCTGTTTCTGATGGTATGGCCATATAAACTCCAAGAGTACCCCTCTTTATCCTCTGTCGCAACTTGG